>NC_060886.1:26793151-26985651 GCF_014805685.1 Silurus meridionalis
CATCATCAGCAGAGATTGGTGAGTTTGTTGCACAAGCAGTCATGCAATCATTCTGTTCTACTGTTCTTATTGTACACAAATGTATTGTTGCACACTTCTGTGAATGTACATTTTGTAGTCCTGTGTGTAGCTTCAATCTGAGGCTTTCATTCTGTGGCGTTTCCTCTACAGTTCTGCTCTCAGTGTCTTCTTTCAATAATGGATTGTGACACCTTCACCACCTGCCATGTGAAGGTTCTTGGTGATGTCACAGATTATTAATCTGTGTATTTAGATGCAACACACTTGTACTTAGGGCTGCTGGAAGTCGAGAATATGGACTTCCGCAACCATTTTTTTTTTTTTTTAATCCTAACACCTGTATGCTGGCAGACACCTACATCAACGTGTGTGTGCATGACGTCTGCACTTTACTTTTACTCATTTACTATGGTAGATTCTCTGTGTGTGTGTGTGTGTGTGTGTGTGTGTGTGTGTGTGTGTACACTCACTGCGTGGTCTGAATCTCTCTCCTGACCCAGTGTTTGAGTTGCTGGATGTGGAGCTAGATCCAGATGAGCTGCTGCTGCTGCTGGGTCTGGGGACAATCCTCTCTACTCGTTCCCAGAGCAATCGCGGATCAGCGTTACTACAGAGACAGGTATGTGTGTGTGTGTGTGTGTGTGTGAGATCTCTACATAACTAAATGCAGGCATACATACACAGAAGTGGACACATACCTCCCAACGTTCTTCTGAGCTGCCACGTTGCTCTGTGGTGTGCCACCCTGGTGAGGGGAGTCACGCCGAGAAATTACTGGTGACCTGGAGGTTGTTCTTACTGGAACCTTCCAGGGAGACATGCATGGACACTTGTTGATGCATACTGTGTACACTTTCAAATGAATAATGTCCCACAGGTCAACAAAGGCAAAGTCAATTAGTTTCCCCACATATACATTCACACTTAGTAAGATCACACGGCTAAACAGCCAAGCAAGAAATAGGAGGGAAAAGCTGGTGCAAGGCGGTGCAACTACCTGCACAGAGTGAGTCATCTGGGCCTGTGCTTACCCGGGGAGGCTCCTCATGCAAGTGGGCCGGTGGTTCAGGAAATGGCAGGTGCTGCTGGGCACGAACATGACTGAGTGACGGAGTGGACTCACTGAACGAGTGCAAGTGGGAGACGGAGGGAGGAGCAGCCGAGCTGCTCTTTAAAGCGGCTACCTGTGACCACTGCACCTTTCATGAGACGGAGTGGCACAAAGCGATAAAGCAGGGTGAGAAGAAGAAAAAAACAGGAAAGGAACGGTGCAGTGGGAAAGATGAAGAAAATACAAGTTATGAGGAATGAGTGACAAAACTAGAGGTCGATCGATTGATAGGTTGTGCTGCAAATCAGGCCGATTATACACAGAACTGCGTGTGTACGTTTTGCGCTTGCAGGGGAGAACATAATTCTCTCATACCAGCAGGTGGTGGTAGTCTGTATTTGGCATCAGAACAGTCAAACCAGAAGAGCTAGAACTCTAAATATCTAAAGCAAGGAGCGTTTCCACCCGCCATAATCATTATTAACTGATTCCTATAGCTTTTTTCAATACTGTTTGGTAATTTACAAATACAAGAGCAAGGGTGACAACAAGCATGCTCTTTTTTTGTGTGCTCATTCACTAAGCTGATTAGCCGATCAGATTCTCTTTCTCACCAACTAACTTGGCCGCTGATTCAGCATGCAGAATCGGCCAAAAAAACAGCCGATTGACCAGAGCCAACAGTGCAGAAAAAAACTAAAGCCAACCGACACTAAAAACTCCCAATCCCCCTGCCCCCTAGAGGTAGGCACAGGTACAACAACTGGGTAACAATTATACTGATCAGAGAGGCTTGTGTTGTTCAATAAATGTAAGGAATGTTTTGTACCAGGTCTTATAAATTAAAAATTAGATGTTATGGCACGAAAGGGCGGTAAAAATAAATAAAAAATCAGCATCATACATCGGCTGCCCCGATTTCTAAATATTGGCATCGGCCAGAGGAAAAACCATATCGATCGACCTCTAGACAAAACAATGTCAAATTATGACAAGCAAAAAATTTTTTTTTTTTTTTGTTTATAACAAAACAGGGAACTCAGAAGTACCAGAATGCATAGAATTATGACCTGGCTTAAAATGAAGAACAAAGTTAGCACATTTTTATTAATAAAATAGCAAACAAATAAAAAACTAAAAAAATTAAATAAGTGCAACAACACACACGAAAGGTAACCGAGTCGATTAGGGATGAAAACAAATAGATGGATGAGTTAGCCAGAAGCTAATGGACTGGCAAGTGAATCATCAAGGAGCAAATAACAGGCTTTGGGGATGTTTGTTCTGTAACTGTATCATCTGGAACATCAAACAGGCTCTAAATAACACAGCAGAGCCATTTCCTTAAATACCTGTTACTGAAAACACAAGGAATAAACCAGGAAACAGCTCGGGCACGTTTCACATCCATACCTACTGCGTCGGAAATAAACCACGACTGATGAAGAAAAGAAGAAGAAAAGGAAAAAAAACAGCATTGGACAAAAACAGACTGAGCAAACCAGTGAGATCTGCTAGCTGGAAAGAGGATGTTAGAAGAGAGCAAGCAAAGAGAAAGAGCTTAGAAACCCCTACGTCTTTACTACAGCTAAACTACTAGAGAGAGCATGAAAGAGAGCAAAGTAGATCCAGACTTTTTTAAATGAACGGTGCGAGGACAAAGCTGCATTACACATACATTAAAAAGCTGTAATGGGTGAAAGATGGTTAGTAGCTTTGAGCAGGGAAATGGTTATTTCTTAAAAAGCTTTTAAACCTGTAGTGTATGTGTGAGAACGAGGCAGAAAAAACTAACACACACACCTAAAATATATAAGGATATTTACAAATCAATTACATCTCACAAATTCCACAGTCCCAACACTAAAGGTCAGATACACGTGTCTCAGTCACACGACTCCCTCACGTCTGTGGAGCAATACAGTACAAAATAAAATGATTGTTTTTCTAGGCTTCCACACAGATTTTGTCTTGTCTATCTTTGTTTTAAAGATTGAACAGAAATCTGCGAGGAAATGTGAATTTAACCACAGAGGTACTGAAAGAATCGCAAAAAAGAAATGAACTTGGTCATTAACCGGTAAAGTGTTGTGAGTAATGAGTGTTTTTGTTCCTAATTCCGTGGGTCCATGTAAATTAAATTCACTCATATGGAAAAAGATATATGGGGAAAAATGAAGAAATATTGAACTTTTTTTCCCCAGAAAATGTTAAATATTTCAAATACTTTAAAATGATTCTGATAGAGAATTACCCTTGATACAGAAAAATATTCTGATCGCTTGCCAGCTTGTTTGACCTCCAGTCTTCTTGAACGACCTGGATATAAAATTACTGTTGAACAGTAAGCGCATAAGCCATCGGCTTCACTCTCAGATCTTCATATGGCTCACTACGTGCTTTTGCGAAGCAACTGAAGAGCATCAGTGCTGTAAATCGGTGTCTGGCACATCTCCTCCTCTTGGTTATGCGATGCACGTAACCCACAGACACTCGTTGCAGAATGTTTATGTTCTACCATATGGTCTGGAATTCCTTTTTTTACTTCCAGGCTACGACTGGATATTAGATTGGAAATATTGAGCGTTTTAGGGCATTGATCATATTTGGTATTGTGAAATGTTGATGATCTGATATTAATCGAGTAAATACATCATTTTCTCTTTCTTGTGTGTGCTCGGCAACAAAAAAAAAAACTAACTAAATTCAATGGTTAAAATGGATTTTTAAAAGAAGGAACGAAATGTACAGGGACCACCTTGTTATATGGGGTTATTAAGTGGTAAAAATATTTCAATTCATATTTTTTTGGGGGTACAAACATAATTGAGCAAGTAAGGAAAAATGTGTGTAAAACCCCACCCTGTTATGAAGGATTTGATTGAAGAGAATTTTCTCCATTCAAGATCAATTAATTTTTCACCCATTTTAAACGGCATATTTCAGGGGTGTCCCCCGAGGTGACGCATTACCATGGTTACCTGAGGTTCCATGGGGCGGAGCATTGCAGTCTGGGCTGACTCAGAGGCACTGCCATTGGAAAAAGTTTCAGCACGTGGCGGGACGGCGGGGGGCTGCTTCGGAACCCCTGCAGCCTGTGGTGAACCCTGTGCATTCCTGCGGTGCCGCTCGTCCACCTGCAAACCCACGAGCAGCAGTACATGAGAACCGCATGCATTAAAGGTAAAATGATTTTAGCTAGAAATGTTTCAAATGCAACGCGAGAGGAACATCAGGAAAAGCCGAAGCACAGCCGAAGTTCACTGGGTTAACCTGTAAACCTGAGTATTTACAGTGCCCTCCACAATTATTGGCACCCCTGTTTAAGATGTGGTCGTGGACTTCAAAAAAATTCTCCTTTTTTTTAAAACAACATAGAACCCAAATGCAAAAAAAAGAGAAAAATCCAACCTTTCATTTAAGTACATTACTTTGGTGGTAAAAAAAAAAAAAAAAAAAACTTGAAATCATGTGTGCCACAATTATTGGCACCCCTGATGTTAATACTTTGTACAACCTCCTTTTGCCAACAAGACAGCACTTAATCTCCTCCTATAACATTTCACAAGATTGGAGAACACAGAGAGAGGATTTTGACCATTCTTCTTTGCACAATCTTTCTAGATCATCCAGTGTCCTGGGTCCTCTTATGCACTCTTCTCTTTAGCTCGCCCCACAGGTTTTCGATTGGGTTGAGGTCTGGGGACTGAGATGGCCATGGAGGACCTTGAGTTTGTGACTGCTGAACCACTTTTGTGTAGATTTTGCCACATGTTTTGGATCATTATCCTGCTGAAAGACCCAATGACGACCCATCTTCAGCTTTCTGGCAGAGGCCATCAGGTTTTATTTAAAATATCCTGGTACTTCAAAGCGTTCATAATGCCATGCACCCTAACAAGGTTCCCTTTGGAAGAGAAACAGGCCCACAGCATCACAGATCCTCCACCATACTTCACGGTGGGCATGAGGTGCTTTTCGGCATACTCATCTTTTGTTTTACGCAAGACCCACTTAGAGTGTTTGTTGCCAAAAAGCTCAATCTTAGTCTCATCTGACCAAAGCACACGATCCCAGTTGAAGTCCCAGTACCGCTTAGCAAACTCCAGGCGTTTACGTTTGTGAGTGTTAGTGAGAAAAGGCTTTCTCCTTGCATGCCTCCCAAACAGCTTGTTGGCATGTAGAGAGCGCCTGATGGTTGTTTTGAGACTCTGTGACCCCAAGATGCCACTCTTTGATGCAATTCTGTGACGGTGAGCTTGGGAGATTTTTTTACTTCTCTTACCATCCTCCTCACTGTGCGTTGTGGCAAGATAAACTTGGGACCTCTTCCAGCCTTGTTTGTCACTGTTCCAGTTGTTTTAAACTTCTTAATGATTCCTCTGACTGTAGATACCGGCAAGTTAAGGCGAGTGGCTATTTTCTTGTAGCCATTGCCTGACTTATGAAGGTCGACACACATCTGCCTTACTTGAATGGTGTGTTCTCTTGTCTTTGCCATGTTGACAAATGGGAATTAGGCCTCTGTGTCACGTCATATTTATACCCCAGGGAAACAGGAAATCATGAATTACTAATTAAACGTCCCTAGATACCCTGACCAACCTTAGCAACTACAGAAAAATATATAAAAAAAAAAAAAAAAAAAAAATTTTCAGAAGAATTGTTAGGGGTGCCAATAATTGTGGGACACATGATTTCAAGTTTTTTTTTTCTAAATGTATGATTTTTTTTTACCACCAAAGTTATGTACTTAAATGAAAGGTTGGATTTTTCTCTTTTTTTGCATTTGGGTTCTATGTTGTTTTAAAAAAAAGGAGAATTTTTAGAAGTCCACGACCACATCTTAAACAGGGGTGCCAATAATTGTGGAATGCACTGTACAAGACTTATCTTTTCTCAAGCACAAAACAGTGACTGCACACAAGTTCAAAAGGAGCATGTGAGTAACAGATTTCAAAACGCATCCACGTGAGAGGAGAGCAGAGCGAAATGAGATGAGCGTTCTGTAAATGTGCAAGGAGTTGAAAGAGAAAATCAGCAAAACTCAATGATTTAAGCAACAGAATGCATAAGCATACAAGAATGACAAAAAATTGCTGCAGCAACTTGCAGATCTGGACATGGTGCAAAACTACCAACTAATAGCAATAAAGAAACAGTAGGAATAATGTCCGAGAATTGTGAAATATTTGGTACAAAAATCAATACCACACACTTTAGCTAGAGATAAACATGTGAAACTCTGGCATTATTAGTGCAGGAGAGCAAGCTTGAGGCAGTAGTGGTTAATACCAGTCTAGGCGAAGAGGCAGTGTTATCAGTCCAAGCAGAGACAGCGGTTAGCAAACCAGATTAGGGCAACGGATTAAGGCTTCACCTCTCTGATTGGTTCTGAGATAGGGGCGGAGCCCTGGGGTTCTGATGGGAGTGTGTGATTAGCCTGGCCCTGGTCATGGGCAGGCGGTACGGCCTGGGGGACGGAGCTTCTCCGTGTTTGCTCTTGATGAGTGGGGGGATCCTTCTCTGAAACAACCTGCTCAGGCTGAGGGATTTGTTTTTTTTCCTGTGCACTCTGCTGTGGCTGGGCAATCCTGCTCCTGTCCTGAGTGGACGGCTGCTGTAACGGTGGAGTTTTGGTCCTTTCTACAGCCGACTGTTGCAACTGCGGAATTCTGGACTTTTCCTGGCTTATCAGTGGCTGGCTCTTGCCTTTGTCCTGGTACTGTTCCACTGAAACCTTTCTGCTCTTTTCAGACGAAGGATGCTGCTGCTGCTGGGGAATTTTGCTCCTTTGAGATGAGGCTGGTTGCTGTGTGGGGTTTCTGTTCTTGTCTGCAGCTGGGGGCTGTGCTGGGGGCTGTGCTGGGGGCTGTGCTGGGGGCTGTGCTGGGGGCTGTGCTGGGGCTGCTGTTGGAGATTTTTAGCCTGCTTGAGGGAGAGCAGGTATGCCTGCTCCTGCTGTAACTGTCTCTGGAGTCTCTCAGCCTGTCTTTGCTCCTCCAGCTCCCTCCACTTAAACTCCTGACACACGAAGTGCGTAAAAAAAAAATGCACAATGATTATGTGCTGCATAAGTTTTCATACGTCGTCCACCTCCGTGATATCTAGTCTCAAACTCAAGGTCGTATGCTAATGCTAATAAACGCTCGGCAAATCCTACTTTTCTATAATCTATGATACTTAAAAAGGGTGAAGACGCTCCGTTCGTGTACATCGATTGTGAGAAACATTTTAAAATCACGTGCAATCTGCTGAAATGTCTCTGGAGCCACAAAAAACAGAGCAAAGATCAAGAATTAAAACAAGCAGAAATCAGCCTTTTGATACTTATGGAGATGTCAAGCTGTTAAAAAAAAATACTCTAAACTGGATAGTTGTGATCGCTCAGTATAAATCCTACAAACGGATATTTCCAATCAGCCTTTACATCCTCCAGTTTTTTCTATTATTTACCTGCGTAGTGTGCAATTTCCCCCAAACAGCAACTACACTGATTCAACCTCAACAAAAAATTGCAAGCTGAAAAAAGCACATAAGAATGCAAAAGTGAAAAACAAAGTAGATGATTCACTGTGAAAGATGGGATGACCAACAGAGCGAACCAAGAAAATAGGTTGCGCCATATGACCCATGAGAAAAAACACTACAGTTCAACATCCCACAGTGTTCATCAGACCCACTTCTGGTACTGTTTCTACTGTTGCAAAAGACTAAAAAAAAAAATGCTAAAATGACTAAATGTACTGTTGTATATGGACATCCAGAGACTTTAAATTTATCATACTTTCCTTACCATCAATGAAACTTTTGAAACCGAGAGAACAGAGTTTTGGGGCTCTGATAGCAAAGTGTCAGTTCTAAAAGTCCAAATACAAACGCTAAAAATGGGCAGAAATGTTTTCCCCCAGAACCCCCACAACACGTATGCAACAAGTACATCTGATTTAATAACTAGAACGTCTGCATCTAGGTTACTATATTTCATATGGAATTTGATAATCCCTTCATCCTTGCCATTTACACTCACTGGAAAATTCCCCTGGAAAGATGGAAAGAGTAATTCAGGACAGATGCTCACCAGTAGCATGGCCTGTTCATGCAGAAGCTGCTGCTGTAGAATTTCCAGATGTCTCTGCTCCTCCTCCAGCTGTCGCCTGATGTACTCCTGTTAAACAAGCCTAGAGTCACGTCAGTTACCCAGGAAGAAGAGATTTCTGTTGTTACAAATGGTGCCCCTGTGCACAAAGTGAGCTCCATGGAGACACGTGTTGAGGTTCAAGTGTCCTGCACAGAGCTCTGACCTGAACCCCAGTGAGCACCTCTGGAACAATGGACCTTAAATGGACTAAACAAATCATAATATTGTTTTTGACAATTTATAACACACATTAACAATAATAGTTGCCAAACAACACATTTTCCTGTCATTGCTTACTTTAGATCTTTATTTACAGCATTACATTCCTTTCATTATACTGAGAGAGAACTACTGGTCCACACAGCAACACACTCAAAACACCTGCTCTAAGTGATGCTCATAATAAACAAGTGCATTTGTATATCAGTTTAACATTTATAGACAGCAGCACTAAATACAGACACTGAGGACACTGCAGAATAAAGATGGTGCCCTCTATGTCTGCAAAAAAAAAAAAAGTGCAACAAAAGAACTTGTATGCACTCGTCAGTGAAACTTTCACAGGTCATAACCCACCTGACCTTTTGTACACTTTTCTTGCCAAAAGCTTCCATGTGTATAAGTGTACAGCAAGCAGGCTGAATGTTTCATTGCCAACTTTACATGAGTTATTGTTTATGTCATTTACATGAGAAACAAAAGGCTGAAAGTGTCTGCCCATGGCAGTGAATTTCTCCACTTAAAGTCATGCTAACAGTTGTTCAACCTTCACCTGTTCACGGTCTGCTCTCCGTTTCTCCTCCTCAGCTCTCCTGCGCTCCTCCTCTTCCTTGCGTCTGCGTTCGATCTCCTCCAGACGTCTCTTCTCTTCCTGCTCGCGCCTCCGCTGCTCTCTCTCCTGCTGTCTCCTCATCTCTCGCTCACGCCGCTGTTGCTGTAGAGACAAAGAAGCATAGACCACATGTACTATACACATTCTCTAAGTTCTAAAGAAGATTACTAGAACACCAAAACCGTTTCTTTGGGCGCTCGTCCCCTACCTCCTCCAGCCTCCTCCGCTGCTCCTTCTGCTGCTCGATACGTTTCTGTCGTTCGGCCAGTAGTTGGCGTTTATACTCCTCCTGCTCACGAAGCTGCTGTTCCTGCAGGAGCTGCTGCCTCCTCAGTGCCTCCGAGCGCTCCTTATTTTCCTGCTGCAGACGTATAAAGTCCCGCCGCAGTGTCGACTCACCCGGCACATTCACAATGGAGCTGTAGTTTAAAAAAAACCCCAAAAAAAACTAACAAAAATGAGGCATTAGACTGGCTAATTCAGCCCTAAAGAAAAAAATACAAATAAATTACTAGCAAAGCAATATTTATAATCAATACGTGACATAACATTTTCAATATAAATTTCCAAAGCTAACTTTGGTATAAATTCTCAGCATGGTAAATCTAAGGTCCTTCCTGGTGTCAGCCACAATGCTGTTCCATGACAGAGCTGCTATTGGGAATGAGTTCTTGCTTTATGTCTAAAGACATCAATGCAACAGCACGTTAGCAGTGCAGACTCCTCAGCTCTCACAACTCGTCTCCTCTCAAGCATGAAGAGATAATCCACAAGTCTCACCAGTCCACATCATTCTGCAACTATGAGTCCAACATTTGAATTAATATAATGCTGACCATCCGTTAAAAATTTTTTTTTTTAAAAGGTTGAGTTAGAAAAAAGAAAAATCTAAATCTAAAATTGATCGGTTCATATCCGTTTGGAAGTATCAAAACCAAAGGCTGTCCATGCTGGAACAGGTCTAGGCCTCTCAATTCCAGTAAAGGGAATTATAATAATACTCAACATCTAACAGGAAAATCCTGCTGATTTTTACAGTAATAAAATGTTTACATGATGTTTAAAGAGAGAGAGAGAGAGAGAGAGAGAGAGAGAGAGAGAGAGAGAGAGAGAGAGAGAGAGAGAGAGAGAGAGAGAGAGAGAGAGAGGGGAGGGGCACCTTGGTTCTCCCTCCTGCTCTGGAGCTTCCTCCTCCTCTTCCTCACTGCCACTGTATTCATACTCGGTCTCATCTGAAATTGGAAGAAACAAGTATCACACAGAAGGAACACAGAAGGACACACACACACACACACACACACACACACACTGCATGTACACACCTTTCTCTCCCCTCTTCTTGCGGGTGCGGTCGATGTGGTCTTTGAGCTGGATGCGCACTTGTCTCTCGTTCGGCTGGTCTCGGATGAACGGGTGTTTGAGCAGCTGCTCTGTGGTCGGCCTCTGAGTGTAGTTCTTTACTAAACAGCTTTCAATAAAGTTAAAGAACTTCTTGGACCTGCAAGAGATTCAGCACAGAGAGAAAAAAATTAAGCTGAAATTAAGTAATGGAAATTCAAATCACTGAAACAAAGAATCCTCTGATCTGGCAATGGACAGACGTCACATATTTTGCAAAGTAAAGCGAAACCCATTTAAAAAAAAAAAAGACAATACCGCCTTGCTTTTTCAAAGATTGGTTGGAAAGGTTGAGGACTGCTGATTTACAGTACAAAATTAACAAAACAATATTTTATGAATATAATATAAATAGATCATATAAGAGAAGTTATAACAAGATGTGTAATAATGGATAGGCTTTAAGAGAATTCTGCTGGAAGAACTGGGAGAGAATCTTTACTACCAATAAAGAAGAAACCAACAGAGTAGGGTCAGTAAACCTCTGGTTTTATTGGAGACACTTTGGAGAAAAAAAACAGCTAAGCACATGAACAAATATACAACCATTTCAAAAGGACGTCTGAATAGTGATTAGAGACCTTCTATGAATAGACTAGCTCTTGTCCTGCACAGATTACAGGGTTCAGCACTTGCTGAAGATTAGTAGCTATTAAAGATGTATAAAAATGTCACATAAAAAGCTCCACACTGACATACTTGGATGAATACAAGACGAGTCAGTCTATGCTGTAAGAAGAAGGAAGCTCCAAACAGAGAATAGCTGATTAAAAAATTGGCTAGAAAGAGGCGCAGCTACAGAATCACATTTTCAGCGTTCTATTGAAGAATTTAAATGTATTGCTGAGTTTCCAATCATAAAATTACTGCTCTAACACCCCCTCTAGTGGAACAACAGAATCAAGCTGATTTTTAATATTTCTTCACTGAGAAACAGAAGTTGCTCTAACTGCTTTGTAGCGAGTCTCAGAGCTGTGATTACATACATGACATCATCGTCATGATGCTATGCTCTGCTGATTGAACTGATCAGACTAAACCCTTGCAATTTGTCTCCTAATGAAGTCCTTGGCAGAAGTTGAATGTAATTACTACTCGTTCTTAAGGTTAGAAAATGTTAAGCAATATAGTTATTGTTTATATTCAAAATATTTATCCTGAATCAATGTAAGTTTATTAAACTTGGTATTGCTCTGCAGGAGACAATTTTACACCAGACCCATGGGCGTAAATCCCAGGGATGACATTTTTTTAAATTATTTTAAAAAAATCGCACTCTCCATTATATGTATTCTCTATTATATGAAAAATTTATGTTTGTATACCTAAAATAATTGTGTAAGTAGGAAAAAAAAATGCAAAAATGCATTTAGAAACAGTTGAGTCCCCCCCCTTTCCTCACAGTGGTTTGACCCACTGCCTGCTTTCCCAGTTCATCTCACCTACTCTACACACACGAGTCTGGTGTGTGGCTGCGGCTCAGTTAATGTTCAACTCCATTAACTAGGGGATTTTATTATTTTTAAATAAAGTGATTCTCTTTAATGTAGTTGATGCAGACTCATTCATAAATTAGTTGCAGCAAAAATTCTGATTACGGATGTAATTTCCCATGAATCTGCTCTATTAGCGATTAAAATATGACTTATCGAGTGAACGTTAGCTTGTTTACAATAGCTTGTAGCATAGTGCACTGACACTAACACACCAAAGCCGTTTACCATGCAGTGTTTTATTTGGGATGACTTGGTATAATGTTAATTTAACATTAACGGCCACAATTAGCATATTGTTTATCTGTGCATTTAATAAATGAACACTGTGCTACGTCCGAACTGACCCCACTGTATTTTTATAATCAATTTCTATTCTGTTCTTAAGTGTCTTAATTGACTTGTAAATAAAATGTTAAACCTTTTTTTAATTCCTTGTTTTTATTGTTGTGATTTTTTTTAATGATAGTTTTACTTTTATTTATCTAAAGCAGTTTGAATTACCATTGTAATTAACGCAGTCTCCATGCAACAATAATAATGATAGAAACAAAGTGTTTCACTGTGGGGACACTGTGACTTTATACTGTAAGTACAATTTGACTGTATTTCTGTCCCCCTTCAAAAATTGCTCATGAAAAATTTAATATTTATTGTCCCCCCCCACTGTTAAATGAAATTTACGCCCATGACCAGACCTGTATAAAATAGGTTCAGTCAAAACCGTGGTTGTAAATGTGGGTACACACGTGCTGGTTTAACATATTACACATAAAAATAATTCTGTAACATTGTATAAAAGATTACGCTCATCTTTACCCGTCTCTTTGGCTGGCAATTGAAAAAGAAAAGAAACGTTGTCATGTATTTGTTCATTATGCATAATACTTGTTTATTTGTATCGTACCATTACATCGTTATTACGGGGTTATCTATTACACTGCACTTGACCTGGTACTGAACTGAACACAACACTGACCCGGTGTTTTAGCCGATATGCAGCACACACTCACCATTTCTTGGACTTGAGCCTGGGTGGAGGGTTTCGGGGAATGAGGAACAGCGCTCGCATCGGATGCATATCGCACAGTGCTACGTGGAGAAAGAAAGAAAAAAAGCCACACATTTACCAAAAAAAAAAAAAAAAAAAAAAAGAGTCATCAAATCTAATCAGCATTTTAAAAGATCCTCTAGATGCCTAATGCAACATTTCTAAACATCTCTGTCTGACTGCACAAGCAACTTATTATTAGAGTCTCAATTAGCAGCTCAATCCAAACTTAAATCCTGTTGGATTTAGTCATTTACTGTTCATTCAGCAGGTGATGCTGCTTTACAGAGGAGCAGAGGAGCATTTAACACAAGACTGCAGAGAAAATGAAGGGGAGAGGAAGAGAAGACAGAGGAGGCGCAGTATTGAGCTAAATGCACTTACGTGGCGCTCCCTCAGCCATCTCTATAGCCGTGATTCCACAGGACCACAAATCACTCTGGGTGAAGGAGAGAAAAAAGCATTGTGATGGTGGAAGACTAGAGCTTAGAAAAGTGCACTAATGTGATGATAACGCAAGCTGGTGAATGATTTCTTGTCCTGAAAAGCAAGCCCACACTATGCCAAAATTAATCACGATCCTTCTAACGGAAATGTGTGAGAGAACAAAAACCTGGTAAAGTAAAAATCTGACAGAGAAACATGTTCATTCTGTTCACAACACAGCTGAAAACACCTGCACTGAAGCTTTTGTCCAGAACAACCACACTGAGCTGAGCTTTCACTTTCAACCTACATTAACGGTGTGTGTGCCAGATGTGCGTGTGCTTCTTACCCGGTAGTCATATGTAGCATCTGGGTTTTCGTCGCAGGCGATGACCTCGGGTGCCATCCAGTAGGGCGTGCCGATGAAGGTGTTCCTGCGGCCCACAGTGCGGTCCAGCTGAGCGCTCACACCAAAGTCAACTGACACGTGAAAGCAATCATTATACACATGAAGTACACAAGAGTTCGCATCAAAAGGTATGTAAATAAAGTACTGATATACAATATGAGCGCTTATTAAAGTATTTGTTCAGTGATCTGGGGTAATTATCTTAATAAACACTAATACTGTAAAACTGCCCACTGGTTAGAAGCCTCATCACAATGGGGTGGCCTGGTTAGACCTGCTGGGATGCAGCGGAAGGTGGGGCAAAACTATAACCTACTGTATAATCAGTAAAAAAAACAAACAATTTAATGTGACTCCTCGGCCTGCAAGACCAGAGTATGATCAGCGTCAAAAGAGGAAAAGCACACAACTAAGCAACGTGTCAGAATATTCTGAGCTTCTTCTCTCAACACGACTGCTAACTACTTCTGCTGCATCACTGTTTGATTTTGAATTGACTCGTCTGGTTTGTTCACTCAGGGAACAATTAAAACAACTCTGCATGGTTCATAAGCAGAAAAATATCTTTAAGAAGAAGAAAAAAAAAAACATTACATCAAGCTTTACAAAGCCACTCAGTTTCATACCCCAAAAACTGATTAGTGCACCAATAATAAGAAGAATCCTAAAAATCTTAATGGGGTGGCCATGCTTCAGGCAAAGGTGGCAGGCTGAATGTTAAAATAAATGTACTTTTTAGAGTTAAATCATCCTTGACCTGAATCTTTGTTGTGCTTTCCTGTACTGGGGCATGCTGGGAATGTGGAGCACGAGAGCACCGAAGCACATCAACTTACCCAATTTGACTTCTGCATTTTCAGTCAGCAGCACATTTTGCCCTTTAATATCTCTGTGGATCACATGGTGTGCGTGTAGATGAGCCAAGCCCTTTAGAGAGATGGAGATGTAGGGGGATAAAATAAATGCATATATTAGATCAAGACTGTAAAATATGTGAGTTATCTTTTTGCTCTCTCTCTCTTCAAACGTGCACTGACTGAATCTATACAACAGCTTTGAAAATATGTTTAGTAAGAGACAGAGACAGTGATGATAAAACTTGCGACCTCCAACTTGCAAAAAACTAAACAAAAACGTCCCCTCCACTAGAACTCATCCTTAGAAATTCCCGGCTGCAGACGGACTCATCAGTAAACACGAGTCACACTGTCTCGCACCTTGTGTGTAATGAGAAATTAGTGTCCTTCTGTAGGTGCCACAGGAATAATACTGGAAATAAAGACGTACATGAAAGCTTTATTAAAAGCCTGACTTCAGCTTGTTGCTGTACTGCAGCGGTTTGTTGCATGAAATTGTCCGACTGCATATAATTCTCATTTTGTTAAAGGTACAAACTTCAGAGGATAAGAACCTCCTAATAATGGATTACTGAACTGTATGGCAGCAAACGTATTCACCAAAGACATTTTTATAAATGAAGTCTGACTGAAAAAATGTGATAAAATTTCCAGAAGGTGGGTCAAAGTTCATCAATTATATTGAACCCCTTTCATTAAATCACCACTTTGTCTACTATATCCACACAGTAAATGCTACCCTTTACCTTGTGTTCAAATAAGCCTTATTTTGCTTAATAACAGCACACAGCATTTACATTTACAGCACAGACCTTCATCCAGAGCGGCTTACAGTTATCTTGTTTATACAACCGAGCACTTGAGGGTTAAAGGCCTTGCTCAAGGGCCCAACTTTGTGGTGCTGGATTTGAATTCATGATCTTTCGAACAGAAGTCCACCATCCTAACCACTGAGCTACCACTTCCCAAAAGTACAGGTATAGTGTTTTCATTTATAAATCAATCTTTATTATAAGCATGTACAATATCAAGTTTTAGTGGTTTCAAGTAGACACACACACACGCGTGGTCATTGGATTTCTGGTGTGAAATGATTTTAACAACCCAGAAGAGCTCGAAGTAAGTCCTTACTATAGAGTTCAGGAAATGAGTTCTATGAAACTTCTATAAGTCAGATGCAACCCACAGAGGTCTTTAAAGTATTCAAATGCACCACGTTTACCTCGAACACCTCTAATCTGTAAAGCGGTGTACCGTCCCCATACTGTCCTAATATAGACATGTGTAACCACAAGGCCTGCTCTTTACATTACTCTCACTTATTTCTTTTAAATGCAAGATGGAAGAGAATCACAGAAAGAGTCAGTAGTTTGTAAATAAAGGCGTGAATATCTGAGCATGGGGCAGTACCCGGAGGATTTCCCTGGAGATGTATGCAATCCAGTCTTCCTTCAGCCAGTTTCCCTTAGTGTTCTTCACAAGGTCTGTGATGGATCCAGCACCACAGAACTCCATCACCAACTAAAAACACACAGGGATGTTCAATCGGTCAGAATCCCATTGTAAAAAAATTAGTTTTTATATATATATATATATATATATATATATATATATATATATATATATATATATATATATATATATATAAATAAAGGCACTAAACTGTAAAGCCTTAATCATTGTTTTTTTTGGGGTTTTTTGTGCATTTGCAGTTTCCCCAAAAAGTACTGGAGACACCTGTCTTTTCTAGCCAATTGTCATTTTGCCAATCTGACTAAATTGTTACAAATAAGGGTCAATGCAGTAGTTATTTTGGCTACAGATCATTAGATCTAGAAACCCATTCTGAATCATACACAGAGATAAAGTAGTGCAATACGATTATATTGATTTGAATAAATGTGTTAATTCATTATTTATTTATAGATATATGAGAGATGAGATTAGACGGTCAGACGTTTGTCTTTGCTTGATGGTTTGGCTCTTGCGTATTTTGATTGTTTCTGCTACTGCAGGAACCTTCTCTTGTGTAATAATAAAAAAAAGCTAGAGATTTAGTTTAAAGTGCCAAACAGTCGGAGGTGATGACATCACAATGATTTGCAGTTCTTCTCCTTTCTGGGAGTTCAGCAGCACACTGTGATGATAAAAAGTCCTGTGTGTTGTGTTGATTTAATAGCCTGCCTGTGTAAGACTGGACTAGAACAGAACACTGTGCTCTATATTATAAACTCATTCCCATGAGGAGAGAAGAGAAACATGGCTGACCCAGAGCTGGTCATCGTGTCCTGGTGGGCTCTTTTTGATGAACGCTCCATAATAAGTGGCAATGTTACGATGGTGAGAATATTTCTTCAGCATATTAATCTCCAACTTGATTTCTTCCTCTTCATCCTGGACACAAATTACAAAGAAGAGCATGAGCAAGTCGAACAGCGTGCAATTATGTGTGATTAACAGAAGCACAGAAGGCCGAATCAGTAAAAAAAAAAAAAACACAATTTAGTGATTCAATGCAGCAGAAAATGATGACATTTCTACACACTTTGCACAGAGTCAGCATTTTTACAGGCCTCAGTGGATCCTGATGAGGCCTGTCTCCAGAAAAACGTGTGTATGTGTGCACTCCCGTATGTGAAAACGAGAGAGAGAGAGAGAGAGAGAGAGAGAGGGGCAGGCAGGTAGATAGAGAGAGAGAAAGCAAGAGATAGAGAGAAATAGAGAGAAAGAGAGCGAGCACAGAAGAGAAATGGTAAGAGAGAGAGAGAGAGAGAGAGAGAGAGAGAGAGTGTAGGATGTAGACAGATAGAGAGCACAGAAGATAGAGGGTGTGAGAAAGAGAGATAGAAAGAGAGACAGACACAGAGAGAGAGAGAGAGAGAGAGAGAGAGAGAGAGAGAGAGAGAGAAAGGGGTTAAAGGCAACAGGGAGAAGGAAGTAAAACATTAGGATTTCCAATCAGCACAGCATTTTACAAAAGATCCTGGTGAAAAAGAAAAAATATGTATCCCCCTCCCCTCTTCTCACTCCCACCCCCTCTCTTCTGTGCTTTCTCTCTCTCTCTCTCTCTCTCACACCCTCTATCTTCTGTGCTCTCTATCTGTCTCTCTCTCTCTCTCTCTCACACATCTTTTTCTGTGTATCTGTATGTGGGTCAGGTGCAGGGATGCATCAGTGGATTTGATTCACACACACACACAATACTCTATTAAATCTACCACGTAGTTCCACACAAGCGCACAAACAATGGCTAAACCTTAATTTCATTGTTCTGAGGAATCATTTAATAAAACAGACTCAGAAGTGTAGGAGGTTTTCACACACACTCCAGTTGGAATGTCTGAAGCCTCATCTCACACCTGTTCAGATGAGATTTAAAATGTTTTTTTTTTTTTTGCATGTTCCTCACAGTGTCTCAGTTACTTCCAGCCTCTAAAGAAATTCTTTCACTCTGTCAGCTGGAGATAACACACGACTAACAAACTTAAACATCCCCGACGGTGCTGAACACTTCGTCTGATCACCATTTCCCCCTGTTACCCCCATGGAGAAAAGAGAGTGTCACTCCAGCGTGTTCTCTCAGAGTTCACAACACCACAGGTCTGTGAATTACGCAAGACTAAAGTTAGAAGGTTAGAGTACAGAGCAGTAATATGAAAATAAACAAATAAAACTGCAGTTTGAAATACCTCATGTGAAACCTTCTCATTATTTTGAGATTATTCTCGATAAGGAATAGAAAATGTAGTCCACCGTTAGTTCGGAACATATGATTCTATGATGTTCTATTGTATCTGACCTCATAAACAAGGTATCTGCTCCATTTCTCTGCTGCCAAAAGCCGGGGATCATTTTAACTGGGGTTTTTTTTATTAGTATTTTAGACATTAAACACAACTATAAAATAGAATAGACTTTATTTGTCACATATACATTACAGCACAGTGAAATTTATCTGTAAAAACATCTTTTTACTTACATGCTTATTTGGGTCTGTATTACACTATATGAGCAAACGTATTAGAACACCACACTTTTCCAGCCATATTTGGTTCTTTTCCACAAATTTGGGGCACACATTTGTAGAGTAAGTCTTTGGATCCGTTAGCATGAACTTTTCTTTTCACTTGAACTAGGAGACTCAAACATGTTCCAGCATGACGATGCCCCTGTGCACAAAGCCTGCTTCATGAACATATAGTTTGCATTTTATATTAAAGGCATGGGAGCATTTTATATTAAACGCAACAAAGAAAACTGGACCTGAAAGTTATGCAAAGCAGAGCTCGTGTGGTATAGAAGTACCACAGTGACGCACGAGCATGTTGAAACATCAAAAACTGTAGAATCTTCATCATGTGAAAATGGTGTAGTTTATTGAAGTGCTATTGTGTAAACTGTTTGTTTGTAACTTCTGTCGGGACTCGCGAGCATCAGGTTGCGCAATCAACTCGATCACGACATCGTGACGATTCAATTAAAACAGTGCGGACAAACACTACATCTAAAAGCAGCAAATAACAGCAGCAGTAAACAAGTAAATTTGTAGTAACTGTTGTGGTTTTAAGCGAATGTTTATGCGTTTGTACTCAGATGCACTCCTAACTAAATTTAATTCCCTTTTAAGAGCAATTGTCAACTACAACGATCACTTCTGTTTTTCAAATGTGACGTATGCAAAATTAAATTATATATTTTAGAGCATATGTGTCAAACTCAAGACCATGTACAATTATATCCGGCCCGCAAGATGATTTTATATAGATCTATTATTATTGTTGAGTATAGGCTGAGTATATGTTTACTGACATAAACCCGAGCATCTTATTTGTGGAGTTAATGTGGCTGTAATTAAGGAAATTCATCTAAGACACCACTACGAGACAAAACATCAGGATATGCTGAAAAACCTGAATGCATTTTTGTTCTAGTTTTTTACAGAAAGAAGCAACACAGCATGAGCGAATTTAAAAGAAATCCCCCATGCACTCGTCAACAAGCAGCTACTATAAGCATGAAAATGTCTAAATTAAATATCTATAAACTCAACGTGGCATTTTTGCGCATTGTTTTCAAAGTACACTTTTATACATAAATACCCCTTAATTAGGGTTTTATATAGTTGTAATAAGCAAAACATTCATTTAAAAAAATAGTTGTTTTTTTAATCCAATTAATCGAAAAAAAATTATATATATATATATATATATATATATATATATATATATATATATATATATATATATATATATATATATATATATATATATATATATATATATATATAAATATAAATATAAATACACAGTACAGACCAAAAGTTTGGACACACCTTCTCATTCAAAGAGTTTTCTTTATTTTCATGACTATGAAAATTGTAGATTCACACTGAAGGCATCAAAACTATGAATTAACACATGTGGAATTATATACATAACAAAAAATTGTGAAACAACTGAAAAATGTCTTATTGTAGGTTCTTCAAAGTAGCCACCTTTTGCTTTGATTACTGCTTTGCACACTCTTGGCATTCTCTTGATGAGCTTCAAGAGGTAGTCACCTGAAATGGTTTTCACTTCACAGGTGTGCCCTGTCAGGTTTAATAAGTGTGATTTCTTGCCTTATAAATGGGGTTGGGACCATCAGTTGTGTTGTGCAGAAGTCAGGTGGATACACAGCTGATAGTCCTACTGAATAGACTGTTAGAATTTGTATTATGGCAAGAAAAAAGCAGCTAAGTACAGAAAAACGAGTGGCCATCATTACTTTAAGAAATGAAGGTCAGTCAGTCTGAAAAATTGGGAAAACTTTGAAAGTGTCCCCAAGTGCAGTCACAAAAACCATCAAGCGCTACAAAGAAACTGGCTCACATGCGGACCGCCCCAGGAAAGGAAGACCAAGAGTCACCTCTGCTGCGGAGGATAAGTTCATCCGAGTCACCAGCCTCAGAAATCGCAGGTTAACAGCAGCTCAGATTAGAGACCAGGTCAATGGCACACAGAGTTCTAGCAGCAGACACATCTCTACAACAACTGTTAAGAGGAGACTGTGTGAATCAGGCCTTCATGGTAGAATATCTGCTAGGAAACCACTGCTAAAGAAAGGCAACAAGCAGAAGAGACTTGTTTGGGCTAAAGAACACAAGGAATGAACATTAGACCAGTGGAAATCTGTGCTTTGGTCTGATGAGTCCAAATTTGAGATCTTTGGTTCCAAACACCGTGTCTTTGTGCGACGCAGAAAAGGTGAACGGATGGACTCTACATGCCTGGTTCCCAACGTGAAGCATGGAGGAGGAGGTGTGATGGTGTGGGGGTGCTTTGCTGGTGACACTGTTGGGGATTTATTCAAAATTGAAGACATACTGAACCAGCATGGCTACCACAGCATCTTGCAGCGGCATGCTATTCCATCCGGTTTGCGTTTAGTTAGATCATCATTTATTTTTCAACAGGACAATGACCCCAAACACACCTCCAGGCTGTGTAAGGGCTATTTGACCAAGAAGGAGAGTGATGGGGTGCTGCGCCAGATGACCTGGCCTCCACAGTCACCGGACCTGAACCCAATCGAGATGGTTTGGGGTGAGCTGGACCGCAGAGTGAAGGCAAAAGGGCCAACAAGTGCTAAGCATCTCTGGGAACTCCTTCAAGACTGTTGGAAGACCATTTCAGGTGACTACCTCTTGAAGCTCATCAAGAGAATGCCAAGAGTGTGCAAAGCAGTAATCAAAGCAAAAGGTGGCTACTTTGAAGAACCTAGAATATGAAATTTTTCAGTTGTTTCACACTTTTTTGTTATGTATATAATTCCACGTGTTAATTCATAGTTTTGATGCCTTCAGTGTGAATCTACAATTTTCATAGTCATGAAAATAAAGAAAACTCTTTGAATGAGAAGGTGTGTCCAAACTTTTGGTCTGTACTGTACACACACACACACACACACACACACACACACACACACACACACATATATATATATATATATATAATCGTCTGATTAATCGATTATCCAAATAATCGTTAGTTGCAGCTCTAATCTTGAGCGCCCTGTTACAGCGCTATGACCTCAACTCTACTGGACACCTGAGGGATCCCCCAAGGCTCCTCACCAGACATCACCACCTGACTTTACTAGCGCTCTTGTAGTTAAATCTGCACAACCACACTCAAAAACCTAGTGGAAGATCTTCCCAGAACAGTGGAGGTTATAACCCTGATTCCAAAAAATTCAGAAAAATGTAAACTGTGAATATAAAAACAAAATACAATGATTTGCAAATTATTTAGAAAACATACACAGGACAGAGAAAACAAAAGGTTTAAACTGAGGAAATCGTTTTAAAGGAGAAAAAAAAAAAAGAAGGTCACTTTGTATTTTGATGATAGAAGCCCTCAGTTCAAAAACATCTGCAGTCCCTATAGAATGGACAGCTTCTACATTTGGAAAGGCAGCATCAATGCTGAAAGGTAAATCCAGATAATCCAGATAATGTCTTTTTTAGGGAAGGACATGTACATGTACAGCATTTAAATTATAGAACTTTTAAAATAGAAAATTACCTTATATTTTTATTTTAACGATCCTCAGTTTTTTTTTATATTTTCTATCTTCTACTGTAAATAAAATATGGGCTTATGCATAGGATTTGAAGATTAAAGCACTGTTTATATTTACATTTGATTTCCCCCTAAATGCTTTTGGAATGGGGAGGGGGTGTGGAAGTTTAAAGTGGAAGGATAGTCGTTTCTTTTCTCGTGTTGATATTGCTCTATTCGGATGGGATTAAACGTGTATGTGCCTCTTCGACAGGAGCTGCGCTGTGACTATTTAAATTTATTTCCATGTAGATAAGCACAAACATGACTTTATAAAACTGCATCAGAGATGTCCTGCTGATTTAAGCCAAATTAGGGCTACTATAAGATGCATTGGGGCTAATGATCCACCAAGGCTCTGCATGTCTAACGCTCACTGGATTATAGTGTGAACTTGCTTTCAAACGCGAGACGGTAAAATGACTGGTTTCAATAATGGCATCATCTAAAATAAGGTACTAATAGGGTATTGTTTATGCCTGAAAAACTGTGTCTAAACTGTTAAACAGCCACAGTAACAGGGTTTTGTCTATGCAGTGCACTGGGGGGCTGCTGTTTCTTTTCTAATCAAACCCCACACAATGTAAAAGCCCAAATTACATTGAAAGCCTCATTATTTAACAGATCTCACGCCACATTTTTGTTACCAAACAGCAGGCACAAAGCCACCATGGTTTAGCTTAATTTTGAATGATTATTTCAGGAAAAAAAAAAAACTTATCAAGACATTGCTGGTTAAAGCTGGTTTTAACCAGGGTTTTGTCTATTAGGTAGGTAAACGTAAAGAATAAAAAAAGACTTTTAATTGTCTCTGCTGTCCAATTCCAGCGATTTTATTTATTAATCTACTTCCTGAATCTAGAACCACTTTCAACATCCCTACGATGAACACACCATGAACCGAGTTGTTGTAGAGCTGGAATGACATGACACAGTGTGTCTCGGTCTGTACGAGTCTCTCTAGACGATCCAGTCAACAATGCAGAACAAAGTCAGCTATTATACATTACACACTGCTAATACTATGTGAGATGTAATAAATAATTAGAAAAACCTGAGCCTGTGTAAGATTGAGAATGCAGTCTAAACTTCCATCCAGTGCTTTTAAATTAAAATCTCGAACAGTGAAATGGTTCTAAATCAATTTCCCAATAGACACACTTAATATGTGGTGAAACCCCTGACGTCAACTTCCCATAGACTGTACTGTACTTTACACCTTCCTGAGTTACAAACAATTCATTTGTAGAAATGTACCTGGAGAGATTTACTGTCTCAGAAACCTATAATTCCCTAATAGGCACTTCATGATTATCTTTAAATGCAGTCGCATAACACTGATCATCCATATAGAACATTCAGACTTTAGGTTAATGAGAACGTTTTCTTACCTCTGTGACGTCCATGACCTTGATGGCCGCCAACTGTCCTGTTTTGACATGCCGTCCCTGCACAGACAGAAGACAAATGGTGCCATGAGACATTAAATAGAGAAAGAAGTGCTGATTTAAATGGTTGCATAAAAGCAAAAAGCTTTTACAATAAAAATAATAAAAATTAAAAAACCGTTGTGAACGAATGCTGTTAGCGGTTAGTTGTGCTGCTGAAGTTACGGGTTTGTCTGACAGTAAGAACACAGCTGCGTGGGAAAGGGTGGACCGTACAGGGTCAACCGAGAGCAAGAAAACGTGTGCGTCCCAAGTCATCCAAAGCAATGGAGCATTTTGCATCAAACGCAGCAAAAAAAAAAAAAAAACTGGAAGTGATGCAAAGTGGAGCTTGTGTGGAATGGAAGTACCACAGTGATGCATAAGCACATGAAAAGTAAACACACTGGTGTGAGGGATGAAGGTAAAAACATCAGCACAGTGAGCAGAAACTGTAGAATCCTCATCATGTAAAAATGGTGTAGTTTAATGAATGTACAAATGCCTTTTTTTCCCCAATGTTTCTATATTCAATTTATGCATGGTTGTCAACTTGCAATTACCATTAAAAACAATACAAATGTTGACAAAATGCTTTACCTTGCAAACTCAAATGCTGCTTTTTGTTGTTTTGTTTAGTTTTAGTTTTTTTTTTTTACAGAAAGAAGCATCCCAGCATGAGAGAATTCATTGAAAGGTGAAATCCCGCATGAGCTCACAAACAAGCAACTATAAGCTGTTCTAATAAGAAAAAAACATCTCATTAAAAAAAGCTATAATGAGTGGGAGTGATGGGGTACATGCTCTCGCTTATCGATCACAAGTCTGGCAGCAGAATAAGATGTTCTTCTCAGACTGAGTTATGCTGGCCTGTGACGCAGTTAAAAAAAAAAAAAAAAGGTCTCTTGCGTATTTGTGTACCCCACTCTCCCAGCATTTAAGAAAGAAGAGCAAACTAAGAGAAGAAAGAAAGAAGCTTTAATTTGTCACATATAAACTGAGGCACAGTGAAACTACTGTAACATCACTAACATCATGCACAATCACGACCGATGTGGGTTTTTCTCGGAGCGATGCCAATCTCTCAAAATCAGGGCAGGTGATGGCCGATAAATGATGCCGATTTTCTTCTATTCTTCCCTTCTCTTCTCATAAATTCTTACAGTTAATTAATAAGACGTGATACAAAAAATTGTACAATGAATGTTTAATTTAAGCAACACAAGCCTCTCCAATCAGTGCACATGTTAACAGGTTTTGGTCCCCGTGCCTGCCTGCAGCCTAAACTACAGCTGTTTGGAGACTCTCTCTCCTAAACTAGCATGTTTAAGCAATGTAATATAAAAGGCGAGATGAAGAACGAATGATAAGAACTTAAAGCCCGGGACACACCTAGCTGGCAGTTGGGAAAATGTTGGGGGTGTTTTGAGCGTTGGTCTCCCCCTCACAGTTGGCTCTGGTCGCACAAAGTCAGATGTTTTTTCGCCCGATTCTGCACATCGTATCGCATCATCGTATAGCTCATCGACGAGAAAGAGAGCCCCAATTGGCTGATTGGCTTAGCGAATGAGCACACCAAGAAAACAAACTGGACACGCTTGTTGTCCTTCTTACTCTTGTCTTTGTAATTTAACAGACAGGATTAAAAAAAGGCTACATTAATCTGTTAGTGATGATCACGGCAGGTGGAAACACTGCTTGCTTTATATATTCAGAGGTCTAGCTTTTCCGGTTTCCGTTTGGAGACCAAATACACACTACTGCCACCTGCTGTATGGGAGAGTTATGTTCTCTCCTGCAAGCGATGTGCCTGCCTTATAATCAGCCTGATTTGCAGCATAAATCTTTTTTTTTTTTTTTTTTAAGCCAAAAATCAGCCGACTAATCACCCCACATTCAAGCACAAGATCCACTCAGACTACACAATACCCATAGACTTGCTGCCATAATGATTAGCTTCTTTCCACACTACAGGCTTTGTAGTGATGATGTGTGATTCAGTCTCACAATGAGAAGACACACACAAAACTCCCAGTGTCGTGTTGGTCCAGAGAAATTGCTAACCAACTGACTGGCAGGGGGCACCTCAAATATATCCTTTTGAATCATGTTTGTTAGAAAAATGTCATAATTATTATTTAGTTAAAATATTATTGTTAATAATGACCTTGAGCGTAGCAGATTTAATCCACTAGATGTTCTACACTCCTTTGTCTATTTTCTGTGTGTGTGTGCGCGCGCATGTGATTTTAAAAGCCTCCAGCTGTACACAGAAAGCTACAGTCCCTCGGTTCTCAGCCGCACAGCTATAAATAGCACTCAACCTTTTTAACCAGCTCCTGTCCTCCCTCCAGCTGTATACCCACCCATCAGGCCAGCAGACTGTAGGGTATCGCAAGAGCTAAGAGTGTCAGAATGTGAGGGGGCAGGGAGAGGAGGCGCAAAAAAAAACCACCCACATTAAGAACAGAGACAGGGGCACAAAGACCAATCATGAGAAAGAAAAGAGAAAAAAGGAGGGGGAGTTTCTAAAATGTGAAAAGTGATGGAAAGCGATTTCTGGAACAAACAGTGAGGCGTTTTTGTGTGTGTGTGTGTGTGTGTGTGTGTGTGTGTGTGTGTGTGTGTGTGCGTGCGAGACTGTAAATATGCAAAGCAGGCATTCTGACACAACCAAGATTGACCGATTGGATACTGCAACAAAGTGCAGGTGTTTATAAAAGCGTGAACAGTGTGTAAGTCAAACAGATAATCTACACAAACAGTGTTCCTTTTAAGAATACAAGCACAAAATAAGCACTAAATAATAATACAAGTTCTGCAGCGAAGCGAGCTGAAATAAAAATCTGTCCAGCTGCAATAAAAATCTACAATTCTATTCAACAGCAGCCGTATAAACGAGTTGAACTCAAAACACCAGGGAGCGTGAGAAGGCTTCCAGCTCACAGCTAATTCACACCATCACCTCTGCTTCAAATAGCTCAGAGGCGTTACCATAGACACAAACAGAAAAACAGCATTATTCGACATGAAAATCAATCCGATGAGTCATTTTGTAAGAGGCACGTGTCCCTCGTACATTCGCGACTTTTCATATGAGCAGGTCGGGAACATTTCGAATGTGTCCGTCTTGTTAAATCGACAGAATGTGTACAGCGCATGAATGAACATGCATAGCACATGATGTCAATCATAAAGCAGACGTGGATGCAGTGTTTGGCCGTCAGAAGCCTGCACTGTTAATTAAGTCTAAATTTGAGTTACAGAAGGTCTGTGCTGGCCATGGGGTGTGTCAATAGATTCCACCAGCAATCATGGTTATGATTAAATCACAAGATTTAAGTGACAGAAAGAAACTTTAATAATCTTCCATCGGGTACCATAGTTACTCATGGATATTTCAAACTCCGGCTGCATGATGCATCAAAAACATCGCAATATACTTAAGGTCTTATAAAGTGTTAATAAAGATTGTATGCGTGGCAAATTATAAGCCTAAGAAGAAAATCGATACGCATGCAGAGGAGAACGCGTGTACTGGTTTCAAATATTTATTTTCCTCTCAGGGTTATAATATGCCATATGCAAGAGCTCTACTGTGTCATCACTCTCGTCAGTCAAGAGCTGCTTCCACTCACAACTATCAATTCTGCAGGTCCAACTGGTTTGACTGTAACCTCAAAATATCGTTGGGTTTTTATAGAGAGGAGTTCTGATTGGCTGCCTGACACTAGGATTTTCACTGACACTCTTGTTAACCCGGTTACTAGCTGACATTTTTATTCCTGGGATGTTAACAGATGAACCACCTGATGACATCACACCAGAAGTAAAGCAATACAATGAGCATGACTAGGCACTGGACTGGTTCTAGCTATAAGTTCTGAGTGGATAATCACTGTCCAAAGCTGTACTACACATACCAATACTAGCAATAGGGGTGAACAATTTCAGGAACTTTCAAGACTGGAAACTTTCCATAGGAAATAACGGGAAAATAAGGGAAATAATGGGAAAAATTGTGAATTAAGTGGTTATAATAAACTCTTGCAGGATAATCTTGGTTTAAACAGTCAGATTTAATGCCATTCCAGTTGAATTTCTACCCCGAGCATTAACTCGATCACACACACATTTTCGGAATCCTGCATAAAAATTTTGAGTATTTGTGTAAAATACATAAACTTGTTTAAAACTGCCTTGTGCTAAGTGTAAGCTACTGCGCAACAAAGTTGAACTTTTCTTTTTAAAATACACTGACTGAACACACATTGAGAGGGTTGAGCTGGGTCACTGATCAGAAGGTCGGGGGAAGGTCAAGCCCTGGTATCGCCACCCTTGGGCCCTTGAGCAAGGCCCTTAACCATCTGTGTTTCAGGGGCGCCATTTTATGGCCGACCCTGCGCTCTGACACCAGCTTCCGAACAAGCTGGGATGCACAATCTGTGCTGGGACTGTGCTGTAATGTATGTGTGACAAATAAAGGGTATTTTATACTATTCTATAAAAGGCTCTGACCACCACAGGCATATTGAAGCCACTGCATTTGAGTCCAGAGATTACAACAATTCAAGAAATTTGATATAAGATGAAATATATTTCATCTATGGTATTGATGTTTAACTAACAAATAACAACGTGTTTATACAGTAGCCAGACAGCCAATAAAAAAGCTTTGCTAAATAGAAGATAGCAATATTTTTAATGACAAATTATAAGGCTAGCTAGCTCAAGCTCTGATGCTTTTTCTTCTACCTGACAGATGTCTGTTTTACAAAAGTACAGAACAGTTTACATCAGGGCTGAACAATTCCTTAAGTAACTCAATTACAAAAATTTATCGAGGCTTTGTTTTGTCCAACTGCGTTTCCCACGGACCATTAAAACTGACGCGCCCTGGACAGGTAGACACAGAGGACCTGCAGAATGAGAAATGGAGGAACTGGGGAGAGAACAGTGAGGGGTTAAGGAGACTATTCGGGCCAAAGCAGCAGCTGCGTAGAGTAAGTAGTAGAGCACGTTTTAAAGCTGCCACTAAATACACAGATTCAGGCCGGTTTTTTTCCCCCCGAGACAAGAAAACCACGTCACGATATTGTGCGAGATGTAATACATAAACCCACCAGTGAGAAAATTTACGAGCTTCATTACACAGATTCCTGTAATCTACTTTACGCAGCCAATGCAGAGCAACCTTTTAAACGCACTGTATTTGTATTTTGATGTAATATGGCAATTCAATGCAATGAGCGGGTTTCGTTTTCACCGATATTCCTGTGTGCAATTTCAGCAATAAAATGGTCATTTTTTTCACCAAAAAAAGGAAATAAATTGCTTGTTCATTTTAAGAGACCCGTCTTATTTGCTCCCTTATTTAGTATTGCTCTTTAATAAAGAAAAAGGTTGATAGTTCTTACAGAGAAACGGGGAGTACTGGGATTAGATCTAACTGAAGAGGATCATGTCAGCAGTGCTGGACTGTCATCGTTTTCTTTTTTCCCCTCAGCCTGACCTTTATCCAATTCCCTCATGCTGATGTGCAGCAAACAAGTTTCCAATGTTTCTTTTCGCAATGTCACTGCCTTGACTGAATTCTTGCTAAAGTTTAAGAGCCACTACATTTACATTTCACATTTATTGCATTTGGCAGACGCCCTTATCCTTAATCTCAACACTGTCCTCTTCAACATGCTGACTAGAAAACCAGATTTGTTGCTGTTCAGCATTAAATGTCGATATACAAAGCACTTTTTATGTTAATAATTCGTACAAGATTCATAGCAGTTGGTTTGTTTTGAGTTTTATCCCAACCGCTAGATAGATAGCAAATAGCACAAGGGCACACTTGTAATATCCACTTGCCACCTGAAGGGGTACCGTTGTAAAAACTTCCGCCGCAGGGTTAGAACTTCCATGGGAAGTATTGGCAGCGTTGACGGACTTGCGCAGAGGCAGTGTATTTTGTTTATGTGTGGTTTGTTTTTCAGATGGAAATATGTTTAAAAAAAGGAAATCAATAAACAAAGTTAGCGCAGGTTGAGAGAGTGCGGGACATGCCTGTCTTGCCCTGACTGACCGCATTGTCTACCTTTATAAAAAAAATAAATTAAAAAAAAAGCTACCTGCCTAAAGCTAATAGTAGTAATAATATAATACAATCATCATCATCCCACTTCATATTAGGTGTCTTGTTCATTGATAACCCATGTTAGGTACAACGATACGAATTGTGTTCAGATTGTGCAATGAGGGGGAGGGATATGGGTACATCTGACACAGGTGCCAGGCTTGGAAACAAAAGCTAAAACCACAGACAGTTAATTGTCAGTGTGTACTGAAATAAGTGGCATGCACGGCAGCTATGAACAATGGATTGCTTGTGCATATAAAAACATAGATTTTTTATTTTTTATATATATATATATATATATATATATATATATATATATATATATATATATATATATATATATATATATATATATATGTATATATATATATATATATATATATATATATATATATATATATATATATATATATATATATATATATATATATATATATATATATATATATATATATATATAAGAAGCACTTTATGATGTAATGCCTCAGAGAAAAAAAAAAAGCGCCACATTTATTCAAAAATACAGCATCATTACTTACTTGGGCAAATTATACAAATGCCTTGTTCTTCTGGGTCTAATTAAAATAACATCACATAGTTTTACAAAGTCAGACAATCTGACAGAAAACAGAAGAGTGCTAGTGAGTCAGTGTGAGGTTGTTCACTGTGAAGAGATCCTGTGTGTTATAGCATCTGAGTAAAATATCCAACCAATTACCATCTCATAAAAAAGCAGATAAACATTCGGGCATATGGTGTCCTACAAAGAGCAGACATCTCCCGCCCTGCCCTCACGATGTCTCACAAAACTAAGAAAACATTCACCTCTGTTTGCTAGCAGTAACCAGCAAAGTAAGTGTGTGTGTGTGTGTGTGTGTGTGTGTGTGTGTGTGTGTGTGTGTGTGTGTGTGTGTGTGTGTGTTGGAGCTGGAATATAGTGGAATGTAGGCCTGTAGGCATGGGAGTTAAGGAGTCTGCCTAGCTACAGGATGAATGCACACTGCTCCACAACCAATCACAGCCTTTTATTTCAGTCAGCTGACACCCGGCCGATATCCAGGAAAAGGAGGAGGAAAAGAGGAGCCACTCTCAGACAAAAAAAACTCAATAAACATGAATGTGTGTGTGTCTGTGTTTAGCATTCATGTCCTTAAGAAATCAGAAATGGTCTTTGAGAAAGTCTCTTATGAACAGTCAGGTCAATAAATAGTTACGTTCTTTCTCTTTCAGCTGCACCACAGCGCACTGGCGTTGACATTAAGTATTCAATGTTGTTTTATAGATTATATTCCATTAGAACGCTGGATGCTTTAATCTAAGGGTTTTTTAATTCGAAACCACGTAGGCGGACGTCCCGTTTTTAAAGAACCGCGAGAAACAAACTTACAGTTATAAATGAAATGGTCTTTCTTGATGCTACCAAAAGCGCTGCAGGTCTGTACTACAGCCGTCTTCACTCCTGCTTGCTCTCGTGAGGGTTTTTTTTTCTTCAGTTGTTACGCAAGTGAAATCGAAGTAAAATTTCGGTTAAGATTCAGATCACGTGACTGACTCGGACATTGAAGAACAAATTACTTCGTTATTTACATTTACATTAGCGGCATTTAGCAGACGCCCTTATCCAGAGCGACGTACAAAAGTGCTTTAAATCTCTAGTAATTAATAAATCTACACTGGTACGCAAGATTACAAACTTAATATAAATATAACTCGAATTCTACAAACTTGGAAAGTGCTAATTTAGGTATTTCAGGAAGAGGTAGGTCTTCAGTCGTCGCTTAAAGATAATCAGGGACTCTGTACAGACATCTAGGGGAAGTTATCTACAAACGGTCATTTGAAAAGTACTTCATGGTCAATGCCCATCTGCAATAAGTTATGACCTGTGAGCAGGTAAAACATTCACGCATTTCTTATGTGTCTTCTTATTTATTTGTTTATAGAATGTTGTTTAAGAGCAGCGCTAGCATTTTTAAAAATGCTTAGACTAACTTGAATCTGGTTTCCCAATGGTTTGCATCATGCCATAGATCCATTGTGGTTACTTTTGGGAAGTTTTGATTGGTGACACCTACCTCCTGGAATCTTGGCCTTGAAAGGTCAAGATTCTAGGAAGAAGGTGTCAACAATCAAAACTTCCCAAAAGGGGAATGAGGATGGGTTCCGTTCTCAGTCTGGCTCCTCTCAAGGTTTCCTCCTCATACCTCATACCATCTCAGGGAGTTTTTCCCTGGCGAATTAGGAATAAACATATAGGCTTTAACTATAGCAAATAATGTATAAATTCTAATGTACAACATCTTTATACGTGCTATAAAAATGAATCTGAAGTTAACTGAAGTGTTGAGGATTTCTGAAGAAATTATTTACAGTTTTGTAGCATGAAGGCAAGAAATAAAATTATGCCTTCAAATAAAAATATACTAAAGCAAAATTTTAATTACTGTCCGTATATTTATGGACTTGTATACTGTGCGTATCCACTCACTGTCCACTTAAATAGAAACAGATTCAACCTACATGTGAAATACTCAAAGTTGTGCAACCTTCTGTTGCCACAATCCATGTGTGAAACCAACCAAAAAATATATCAAAAACTATTTGGTTAACTACATTCTTCAAAATATCTACTTAATATATCTTCTTAATAACTAATATTTATACTACATACTATAATAAATTATTGTAATTGATTTATTAGGTTTAAACATTTTGTTATTACAGTCGAACCCACTTATCTCGACCTCAGTTAACTGGCCATCCCTATTAAGTTGACGTTTTTGAAGTGGAACCGCCAAATTCTCGCTTTGTCTTAGCATTTTTAATCGGTTATGTCGATTTTTTTATGTCGCCGCGTTTATCCGTTGCTGCCCAGCACTGCGCTTTCCATAGCTTGGATCCGTGGATTCTCTACACAAACTGTCTCTGCTTTCACAGAACTTCGTGGACCGCGCTCCCTGAGCGCACCACTGGATATTACTGCTTCGCTACAAGTATTGGTGGATTATCTCCTGAGTATTCTCAATAAACTTTGTTTGCGTTGACTTCGGCTTCCGCCTCCTCATCCGCATTACAGGTTATCTCGATCCGCATGACCAATCAATCAATTGCGGCAACGCTGTTGTGTAAAAAAACCTCCAAAAACATGTGCATGCACATTCTCATTTAATAATGCACATGTACATAAAGAAATTTCAAGCACGTTAATATATTGCCGCCATATTGGTTTTCGTTCATCTCGATCATCGGTTATCTCGACGCTTCTTGGCGTCCCCTAGGCCGGCTACATAACCGGTTCCACTGTATTATGATTATTTCTCCTGATACTTTGAGATGTACATTACACTGTGCAACATTACTATAATTATATTTTGGTCTTGTGTTGAAAATAGTACTAATAATAATAATAATAATGGTTCGACAGTTCGTTAAGTCAAATTCATTATAACGCCGCTAATTTTATTAACGCATGATTAACGCAGCACGCATTTGCTTGACCATTTTGATTCAAAATATACATAAATATAAAAAAAAGAGGCAAAATTAAAACCTACAATGCAACACATTTATTCACATCCACATTTACATTCACATCTTTACTCAAACATAAAAAAAAATAAACTCCAGCGAAAAATCTTTTTAATTAATAAACATTTGCTTTACTGATGCGCAAAGTCTCAAATCAAGCACCCAAATCCGCCATGATGCGACACATCCGACAATTAATAGTAATGCAGTGTGGCACACCAGGTGCACTGTAGAGAACCGGAGAGAACTAGTTTGGATAGTTAAGACTGCACAGAGGATTGTGGGAACCAAGCTCCCCAACCTCCACATGGTTTATGCCCCTACCCCTACCATCGGGCAAAAGATACAGGACAATCAGGACACACACTAACAGACTGAGGAACAGCTTCTTCCCCAGAGCTGTAGCCTCTATTACATTATATTATATTGTTCCAAACCTGGAACACATCAGCACCATGGCCAGTGACAAATCCCAGCATGCCAGCCACACCACCTGTTCATAAGCAGTACTGGACACAATCAATCATACCTGAAGGTCTGAGACCTCTGAGGAAAAAGAGACGTAAAATTGAAGTGACACCGTTCTGCAAACACTCTCTCTCTCTCTCTCTCTCTCACTCCAAAATCATCTTGCTCACTGCTGAAAGGGGCATGATCATGTGCACACCCTCTTTCACAGAAGGAATCCCCTAAAAATAGGGGTGTAAGAAGATATTGATACACGCGAGTACTGCTCTCACGGTATTGATTCTCAAAAAACAAAATGTCAATTTTTTTTTTCTCAAGCAAGTTTCATCGTGGTTGTTTTATTTTCAGTTTATATCCCGACCTCTAGATAGAGCGCTTTCTTCTGCATTTGTCTAGCAGGTACGTAAAAAATGATTTCTCCCTGAAGTCAAGTCAGTAAGTCTTTTTTAAGTCTAAGGTCTTTCTTCTACGGCATCACAACGTACACCCTGATCACACTATAGTGTTTATGTTTATTAATGCCATGCCATCGGTGGTGGTGATCACCATGGCAAGGTCATGGTGGGCATGATGAGATGTTACAAGCTTTTACAGATTGTGATTACTGTAGAGTTCAATGAGTTTGATGGAGTCCTTCAGTTGAAAGTTCTGTAAGTATTCTAGTTTTTTCTTTGGTGATACATTTTTGAAGATTCGTTCATATGTACCTTCTGAGTAGAAAAGATGTGTTGTGTTTTATTTAAGTGTATTGCAGTCTATTAATGTGTGTTTTATGGTCATGTTCATTTTACAGTGATGACATGTCGACTTCTCCGTTGAGGTCTAAGGGTGGAATTTTACAGTCTATGATTTGCATTTTGAGAGCTTCTTAAGCAGCAGTGCTGCCTGTAGGTCGCCATTCAGTCCAAAGGTGGCTTGTATCAAGCAAAAAATATTGCTGTGATTTGTCTCTTTAGGAAGTCCACTTTAAGAAGGTAATTATGGGATGTTCAGTCTTTAGAGTTTCAAGTGTTTGGATGAAACAGTTGCTTGATTGCTCTCTATTTGCTCGAGCTAAAAGCAGGGCAGGAGCTTCAGCTGTAAAGATTGAGCTCTGTTCAGGAATACGGATACCACGTTGCTGGTGTTCGAAACGATACTGCTGCAGATATGCAGTTGCCCTTCAGGATCCATCAGAATATATAGGTTTATGTAACTCCATTTAGAAAACATCCCTGTTTTCTAAATGGAGTTATATGCAGATCCCAAGTGGGCTGATGTACGTGGGTCCTGCTTCATACAGCTGTAGGTATTGAGGGAAGAAGACTGGGTTATTCTCGTCCGTCTTTAGTTTGGTTACGTAGTGCAAGGCCGATTTCAAGCGTTCAATGTACAAACTTTGAACTGGTGATGTCCTGAATGCTCTGAGAGAGTCTTAGTCCTAGGTGGTGTAATGTGTCCAATATTTGGTATTGGATTTCCTGACTGCCCCATAGACTACACTTCCGTAGTCCATCTGGGGAACGGCCCAGAGTTCTGCCTAATCTCAACAGAATAGTATGGCATATGCCCCATTTTATTTTAGACAGTATGTCAATTTTTTAAGCATTTCTTTCTTAACAGTTTTATATCTGGGAGTCCCAGAAACGTGGTTTCTTTGAGGACTTTCATGTGTTCGCTTTCCATAAAGAGTTCAGGATACGGATGGAGAGATTGTAGGAGGCAGAAGTGCACGTTTTGAAAAATGTAAACAGTTTTTTAATTGTCCAGTTGTAAATCTTTTTTTGCATAACTGTGGCTGCCTTTGGATTACATATTCGATCATATTTTTGACTTTATAGCATAGATACATAAGCAACAAAGATACTGCTAAATATGCTGGGTCTAATGATATTTGTAATTCTGTTAATTTTTATGCTAAAAAAAGTAATTGGCAGAAAGCTTCCTTGTGGCACCCCTAATTCTTGTGTGCATAGGTTCAATTGGGCGTTTCCAACTTGGACATGAAAACATCTGTTGGATAAGAAGTTGGCGATGAAATTTGGAAGGTACCCTCGAAAGCCCATTTCGTACAAGTCTTAATACTTTCGTGTTGTATCGTAAGCTTTTTCAAGGTCAAAGAAGACAGCAACTGTATGCTCTTTTTTTTGATGAACCAATTCCGTATTAATGTTTCCAGTCTTACAAAATGGTCTTAAGCGCTTTTTCCTTGTCTAAAACCACATTGGTAGTTGCTGATTTGGTGTTCGGTCTTCAGTGTCCACCCAAAATGATTATTTAGCATTCTTTCCATGGTTTTCCACAGACAGCTGGTCAGGGCTATAGGGCAAGAGTTGTTTGGATCGCTATGATCTTTGCCCGGTTTAGATACGAGTATAAGTATTGCCTCTTTCCAGTGAGGTGGAACATCTCTTGACTTCCAGATGGTGTTACGGTTTTCCAAGAGGATCGGCAGAGTGCTTTGGGGTCGGTATTATTAAAAACCAGTAGTTGATTTTGTCCGGGCCAGCAGCAGCGTTGTTTAAGCAGTTTAAAGCTTTTAAAAGTTCCTCCATTGTAAACAGTCGCCATTGGTGTGCACATCAGGGATAAACAATTATAAGGGATAAACTTATAGACAAGAAACTTACACATGCTTTTATACAACCTTATAACCGCTGTATCGGCATAAAGCTGCTTTGAGAGTGTACACTGTAAAAAAAAATTGCTTTGCAAATAAAATGAATTCAATTGAATTGAATCAAAGTAATAGCATTGACTGATTTGCACTGACAGCAATATGGTTTGTTTGTGTCTCTTTTTTAGGCGGTAATATGTTAAAATGGCATTAAAACAGAAATGCAGTCAGGCACGGAAAAACAAGCATGTCCTGCACACTCAGGCATATATACCAATATTCTTCGAGTGACAAATTAAGCTTTGTCTGGTTATAAGTGTGTGGCAGCATGCGCGATAAATAATAATCTTTCCTACTCTTTATTTTCTTGTCTCTCTTGAAGTTTAGCTTTTAAATGTAAAACACTAGTTAGCTAGTTCTTCTTCTTTCAGCTGCTCCCATTAGGGGTCGCCACAGCAGATCATCCGTCTCCATACCCCCCTGTCCTCTACATCTGCCTCTTTCACACCAACTACCTGCATGTCTTCCCTCACCACATCCATGAACCTCCTCCTTGGCCTTCCTCTTTTCCTCCTACCTGGTGGCTCCATCCTCAGCATTCTTCTACCAATATAATTCATGTCCCTCCTCTGCACATGTCCAAACCATCTCAATCTCGCCTCCCTCACCTTGTCTCCAAAACGTTCTACATGTGCTGTTTCTCTAATAAACTCATTTCTAATCTTGTCCATCATCGTCACTCCCAACGAAAACCTCAACATCTTCAGCTCTGCTACCTCCAGCTCCACCTTCTGTCTTCTACTCAATGCCACTGTCTCTAAACCATACAACATCGCAGGTCTCACCACAGTCCTATAAACTTACCTTTTCATTCTTGCAAATATTTTTCTATCACAAATCACTCCTGTCACTCTTCTCCACCCACTCCACCCTGCCTGCACTCTTTTCTTCACTTCTCTAACACACTCTCCATTACTTTGCAACTAGTTAGCTAGTTAGATTACCTAAAATGATATCCTATTCCTAAACTAAAATATATCTCAATTATTGCCTTGCTTACAGTATCACAATATACTGCAAAATATTGTATTACTGCCCCTGTATTCTTGTCAATACACTGCCCTACTTCAAAAGGCACTAAAACACAAATTCCTAATGGATCCAGTTTTCCAGCACCACCAGAAAGCATCCATCATTCTTATTTCACATGACAAGATGGAGTCAAGAATTCATACACAGTTTATAGCATTCTTTCTCATCAGAACAGAGGCACCAGGATCAATTTCTACAACTAAAACCCAAAATCCTTACACAAGGTCCACCTTCGTGAGCAGCTTCGTGATACACATCCAGCAAAATAATGAGTGCCAGTTAGACTGCTGGAAAATGGCAGAGAGGGCTTGCTGGCTCTTATTTGGATTTGAAGCTATATTTCTTAGTTATCAAGGTGCTCTTTAAGCAAATGTAAGAGTGTAGATAGGATAGATAGCAACTCAAGCACATGCTACAAGACAACCTAAGAAAGTCACAACAGAACCAGTTATTTGAATACACAAAATATTGATTGGTCCACCACATTTCCCATGGCGGAGAGATGAGGTAAGCATGCAACTAGAGGTGAAATTTTAACATACTTCAGCCTACCACCATCAAACAGCCAAGTACATGCAAGAATGCGATCTAATGCAATCCTGATACAGTTTGGAGTCCAAGTCACTACCAGAGAGGTTCAGGAGATGCAGCCCCTCCCTACCCAGGTCTATTCACATCATCCAAATTCATGCTCCGTAGTGTGGGAGATTACGTAGATGACAACACGAGCAGTGGTAGATCACCGTTTTCCATTTACCGGGCTGGTCTAAAAGCACTGTTTGAAGAACTGGGCTAATAGCCAAAGTCGAGTACATGAGACCTGTGAGAATCAGCTCTGGCCTCCAAAAGCTACAGATATTCTCAATTTCCCTTGTAATTATACTAGATGAAGTCTGCCCTCCCCCACTGCCCTCACCACTAAAGCAGCATGAGCACACATTTTATATAATTCAAATAAGCAGGATAAATGCTTATGAATAATTGGTGTCCTGTTAAACACCATTTGAAAATCATTGCAATTGTAGTTGTAATCATTTCACACAAACAGGAGGCAGGTCAAATGTAGTGGTTTACCTTTAACTACAAACAAGGGTACAATCTCGGTTAAACAGTTTTTACCATTTGCATACACAACAGGGCAGACAGCACTTTACTCTTAAACTTGTAAACACCAACAGATACTACATTGCAGCAATTTTGAAAAGTTTTACTGACAAAATTATTTACTAGTAAAAACAGGTTTAGATAAATGAGTGTGTGAACTGAGCAGTCAATTCTTACAATAAGGATTTTTGTGATAGTTACACATCTGGGTTAGAGCATCTTAAAAATGGCAGGTCCTGTAAAGTGCTACTGGTCAAAATAATGGACAACCAGTAAACCAGGCTCATGGCCTCTCAAAGCTCAGTAATACATGTGTAAAGGCTAGCCCGTCGAGATCCAGAGAAGAGCTTAAGTAGCACAAAATACTGAAACAGTTAATGCTGGCGCTGATCAAAGGAATTAGAGCACACAGTGGGTATAGAGCTGTGTAGCTGTAGAGAGATCAGAGTGCAATGTTGTCCACTGTCTATCACCAAAAGCACCTACAACATGCAGGAGAGCATCAGAACTAAACCAAAGAGCAATAGAAGATGGTGTCGACCTCACCTGAGAAATGTTTTGCTCTTAAAACCTGCATCCAGGAATTCAAGTGGATGTTACTTTTACATGTACCATATAACTAAACATTTTTGCAGACCAAGTTACACCCCTTGATTGCAAAAGTGTTTCCAAATGGACAAGGCTCCCTGCTACACTGAACACATTGTTCCAAATTCCCCAGATCTCAATCTGATCAAGCGTTTGTGAGATGTTCTCTACCTCTAACTTCTTGGTACCACCATGTGTGTCTGTGTCTCCATGTTAGTGTTGCTTGACATTAGTGCATCTTTTCACAAACCATAATATTCTCCTTGATTGACTCAAATGTTGTTGGAATAAAGGGAACAGCTCTCTGCTTGCTCGGTTCTCATTTGATCGTTATCAGGTTGTTGATGTAAATAGCAAGTTCATTACACTTACTGAGGTAAAGTTTAGTGTTCCACAAGAATCTGTCTTAGGCCCACTGCTTTTTTCTTTATATATGCTGCCTATGGATATTAAGAAAACCTGTATTAGCTTCCATTGCTATGCTGATTATGCAGGGTTGTATGCTTCAGCAAAGCCAGTGAAGAGAGAACAGCTTAATAATTTTGAGGAATGTGTAAAGGTCATTAGACAGTGGATGCTTGTTAACTTCCTTCTACTAGATTTTAAAAGTGAGAAGTACTCTTACAAGCCAACATGCAGTCAGAAACAGCCTTTCTGATTACAGAGCATCTCTGAATGGTCTTTTTCCGTCTTACCAAAAAAACCTTGTTTCCAGTCTTTCCTTTTAAGCTCATGTAGATAATGCCACTAGGACAGCCTACTTTTATCTCAGGAATATTGCTAAAATAAGAAATAGGATTACATGACACAGAAAAACTAGTTCATGCTTTTGTTCTAGGATTGACTATTGTAATGTCTTACTGTCTGGAGGTTCTAGTAAGTGCAAAAATTAGCTCCAGTTAGTCCAGAATGCAGTAGCTAGAATAATTACCGGAAAAAATTACTTCATCTCATACACTCTACAAAACTCCCAAACAAATCTCACATTGATTATAAAATACTACTGCTGACATACAACACACATACAACTACTTCGATCAAAAGATACAGGCTATTTGTTGGTAATTAGAATAGAGAAAAGTACAGATGGGGGCAGATCATTCTCTTACATAGCCCCCTAGTTATGGAACAACCTTCCAATAAGTTTTCCAGACTCAGTGTTTAGGTCTAAGTTCAAAAAGACTTTTAGTCAAGTATTTTGTAAATGTGTTTCTTAGGTAAATGAGCAGAAAAATCTGGAGGAATAATAGTTTTAGACTGTTTTGGTGAACTGGGATTCTTGGATGCCGTGCCCCCACTCACGTAATTGTGTTGGTGTTAATGTGTTGAGCTGTCTCTGACCACCTAACTCTGGATGGAGTTCTCAATTGGAGACCACTGCTGAAGATGGCTCCACAAGCACAGTTTAAAGAGGCATTAAGTTACTGAGCAGGATTAAACTTAAGAACTATGAAGAAGGATTTGGACTGCAATTAATATAATGTTTGCTGAAAATGGTTTAAGACTGGCAACCGTACACACCAACAGCTTCAAACTTCAGGCGCACAACATGGTTACCGGTGGATGCACCAGAAATGTTGGATGTTTACGAGAAATAGTTAGAAATTGAATTTGCAACTGCAAAAATACAGTTTTGAATTGCAAGAAAATAAGTCAGAATGCCGGAAATAAACTCGGAATTACAAGAAAAAGGTCGGAATTGGGCAAACATTTTTTATGTTGCTGAAACGAGCTTCCATACAACACAGAAGAATGAAAGATGGGGAACAGAGAGAACACAGTGAGGGGCGTGGAGAAGATTCAAGAACAAAAAGTTTGGGATCATATCAAACTAAGACAAAGTAAACCCCATACGGTGCGTTTCCATTTACTTATTTTTAAAGAGTTATCTGAAATAAATTTTTATATTTATGATTTTTTTTATTCATATGTTTCTATGGCAATGAAATGCATTAAATGGCTTTAGTTTTCACAGATAATCATTGTAATTTTAGCGATTTAATGTGAATTTTTTAAAAAGGTAAACTTGTTACTACGTTACTTGTTCATTTAAAGAGATCCTTCTTATTTTCTTTTGTCTATTTATTTAATAAAGAAAAATGACTCGATTAATCTTTTCAATAATTGGTAGAATAATAGATTATTAAAATAATTGGTAGCTAAAGCCCTAACGTTATATTGATTTTTTTTAAAAACATGGTTGTCAACTTGCAGTCTGCAATTATCGTTAAAAACCATACAAATGTTGATTTACACAAATTGCTTCATCTTTCATACTCAAATGATTTTTTGGTTTTGTTTTGTGTTTTTTACAGAAAGAAGAAATGCATGCACGTTTATAATTGGGCCCTCTGGACCAGAGGTTGGTAGTACCGAAGTACCGTAATTTCCGGACTATAAAGCGCACCCATATATAAGCCGCACCCACTGAATTTTACAAATATTTTTTTTTTAAACATAAATAAGCCGCACCTGTCTATAATCCGCTGGTGTCTAAACCGAAACTAATGTACTATACACAGGCTTTACCGAAAGACACGTTACACACGGGTTTAACAGGTGAAATATGTTGCGCTTCCTTTAGGAGCATAGCAGTATTTTGGGAATAGCCTGGCACAGCATTTTTCCACTATTACTGCGTGTGTGCAAGACGAGGATTATGTCCTTATTATTTTCTGATGCTCATTTCTAATGTTCTTTGACTAACCCATAACGCTGTTGCCAAGAAAAATAAAAAAGCACGAGTTTTGGAAACCTGTCTGTGCTTATATGATTTCTGTTGCAGCTGGAGTTAGTGAGCTCTCCCATGACCCAGACTCAACACGCTACAACGGCTTGTATCTAAACAGTAGCCTACCAAGTAAATCATTGTTCACTGTCTTCCTCCTTCCTTTCACAACTATTTCTCTCGGGAGTTTATCTTTTGTCATCGTCGTGCGTTTAAAAGAAAACTTTTTTTCTCCTGATGCCGTGCAGCTCAGAACACAGGTGAGGTGCGTTTTTTCGTTTCCGTTCGGAAAAATTTCATTGGTCTAATGTTATGGGGTTCAGGAAAAATTCATAAATAATAATAGTCCGAAAAATACGGTACAAATACTTTACTTTAGTAGATTTTTATGGTATTGGTACCTTTTTACTCATTAAATTTTTTACACAAACATCTGTACTTTATACTTCTTACATTTTTAAAACAGGCTCGTTACTTTGGTTTTAATCATTGATTTGGTGAAATATGGTCAATATTTTTATTAAATTCATTTTTCAATCCACTGGTGTATAATGTCCTGCCTTTCACTCACCACAGACTTAGACTAGTTTAGAAAGCTAAGAATGAGCAGGCAGAAAGCAACAAGAAGTCTGGGGTTAACGTGGATGAGACAGAGGGAGTCAGTGATGTAAACATCATGACTGAGAACAGAGACATTCCTGATCATCATCATCTTTTCTCTGCTTGTGTTCTTTATGTGGATGTTCAGCCTGGACACATTCATTAGGTAACAACATTTTTAATTAGTTTTGTATTTTATATTTATATATATATAAAAATTTAAATTTATAAGTTTATTTATAAATGTGTATATATATCTTATATTATCAATTCAGCGCACATTTCTGCTTGACCATTTTAAATAAAAAAATAAATATAAATAAATAAATAAATAAATATAAAAGAGGCAAAATTAAAACCTTCAGCACATTCATTTATTCACGGCATCCTTTCTTTACTTAGATATAAAAAAATAAATTAACTCCACAGAAAAGTCTCAAGTCTCAAATCAAACGCTAAACCCACCATGATTCACACGATTAACCCTCTGGGTGGCGTTATACTCATAATGGAAAAACAAACTTACATTACTGTCTGTTTTGATCGTACAGATAAGAACAATACATCATTTGAATCTGTAAAATGTCTACTTTTAATATGTATCCACTTATAATAACAACAAAAACGCTGTGCTTTTGTAAACTCAGACAGGGGGCGCTCTCTGCCAGGTCATCTCACTTCACAAATCTAACTAAAACAGCCTGAATGTTGAATATTTGTGTGAATATTTGCCTCGCAGACATAATAAATATATGTATAGAAAGTTCAAAATGTATTTTACATAAACCACATTCACATCAATTACAAACATTGTCTGATTATGTAATCGGTATGATGATAAATCAGTATTACTTATACCATAAATCCCATAAAACCATACCATAATTCGGTATGATTATGATAAAAGCTTCTTGATTAGACTTGAAGAGGTGCAGTTTCTCCGGTATCACCTCATTAACTGTCCGTGTGGAAACATAACAAAAAGTTCCGTTTGGTGTCCTGATGATTTTTGTCATTTAAACCACCATTAATACTTTAAAACATTTACAAGAATTTGTTGTCTTCATGCTCTATGTTGAATTTGGTTTCACTAATAATAAACATACATTTGCATAAAGCATCCATATTTCTCCATGTCCATGTTGATTAGAGTATTAAAAACATGAAGTATTAATATATGGTACATTTAGAACAGATAAAAATGTGCGATTAAGTTTAATTGATTACAGCCCTAATATTAATATGATGTGAGGTCCAGTTACCAGAGTGACACTAAAACAGGTAGAAGTAATAACTACTTTTTACTTAAGTACAGAGGAGTGGTAACTCAGTGGTGAAGGTACTGGGTTACTGATCGGAAGGTCGGGGGTTCAAGCCCCGGTATCGCCAAGCTGCCACTCTTGGGCCCTTGAGCAAGGCCCTTAACCCTTTTTGCTCCAGGGGCGCTGTATCATGGCCGACCCTGCACTCTGACCCCAGCTTCCAATCAAGCTAGGATATGCGAAGAACAAATTTCACTGTGCTGTAATGTTTATGTGAGAAATAAAGGCTATTCTTCTACATGTCAGAGCCCAAACTTCTCTTTCACTTTACACTTTTCACAAAAGTATAAATTGGTACTTCAACTTTTAGCCGAATATTTTAAAACATGAGTATATGTATTTCTACTTAAGAAAAGGGTGTGTGTACTTTTGCCACCTCTACCCTGGTAAACACAGAAGAATAAAAAAACTGAGAAACAGGCGAGAGACGAGGAGAAGATTCAGACCACAACAGAAAGTTTCCAAAGTTTGGGATCATTTCAAACCAAAATATTATAGAAAACACCATGCAGTGCAGTTACCTTTTATTTTTAAGGTAATTTTAAATAGATTTTAGTATTTTTATTTAAGATTTTATTTAATCGTATATTTGTATTGCCATTTTAAAGTAATATGGAAATTAAATGCATTAAATGGGTTTAGTTTTCACAGATATTCTCCAATGCAATTTATCGCAGTTTATCTTTATTTTATTTTAAATTTGGCACAGAACTATTTTGTTTCGTCGAATGGTCCTGATTTCAGTTCACCATAAGAAACAAGTAGCATAACAAGAAACCATAGGCTTCTGCTTATTCATCGAGTTGAAGACATGCGTCACCAGATATAGCTGATGAAAATAAAGAATGCAGTGACGTGCATCTTTAACTCGGTCCCTTTTTCGACGTCATAGAACACTTAAAAAACAAACAAGCAGAGAAACTACGGATAGGCTACGCTACCCTACTGTACCACAGTACTCGCTATAAATGTCACATTTCTACAAATTTGCACAAAATTCATCTCGCTATATTCTTGCAAATGTTTTGTGTGTGAGTTTAAAGAGTGTGGGAGGAGGATTTATGGCTTAAACAAGAAATATTAAAATGAAAAAAAAAAAAGCATTTTTGGGCGGTGTCCATTTATCGGCAGAAATTCTGTTTTGGCACGTAACAAAGATAAACATGGGACAACTGTAACGTGAGTTCTTAAAACTATATACACTAATTTAGATACTGATAATCAGAAGAATCATGCTAAAATCACAGAGAAAGCTACACCTCACCAGGTTAAACTGATCTAGTCTATAGAGGCATTTCATTGGGTTTGGTTGGGGTTCTGTCAAGATCAGAAACCTGCACTTTCTTCCCGATTTAACGTTCACACAGACATGGCGCGATCACTTTCCACAGCGGCTTCCCAACAGGATGTGATGTCGTACTCTGACAAACAGGGAGCAGCCGGTGTATGAGCGGAAGAAACCCCAGATTAACGCGATGTGTTACTGGATTTTAACGCCTTCCTGCCCTGCTCCAGTTGTGCAGTACGGTGCTCTGCTGCAGTAAGGGGAATGAAGTGGAAATGCGCAGAGGCGATCACACCCATCAAATGGCACAAAAGGAGCAGGGCCAATGGGACAATACATCATAGTGATCACCTGATATGTGGCTCAAAATTACTGTCATGTCTCAGAGAGTGGAAATACAGGGCAGTGCCCATCTGATCCTGAAAATCCCAACAGGATACCAATCAAGCAGTGCACCATCACTGGATGAGATCTACTATATAGGATTGCATTATCACATCTCATTTCACACTGGGGCTTAGTACATTATAAATACTCACTTAAATGGGTGTAAGAAATGGAGCTTTAAAGCAGAAAGGAAGGCTGAAGGCCCAAACCCACCTTGTATACTTGTCCATATGTGCCATTTCCCACCACCTCGACCAGCTCAAAAATCCCAGCGGGGTCCTGAAAAACACACAAGGCACCTATCCTTAAAAGCACACACAAATCATACACAAGTGTACACAATGCTGAGCATAAACAACAATAAGAAATGATGATGAACAGAAATTTTGGTATTTATAAGCGGCAAAATGCTTTTTTTCGCAAACAAAGGAGTGTTCGGTCCTGGGCGAGCCACATCAATATAACACACACACACACACACACACACACACACACACACACACACACACACACACAGATTTTAGAACCAACACAAAGATACAACAAATGCCAGTTGCATTGCTTTTATATTTCACAAGGCAGTGTTTCCGGTGGAAGCGGCGACCAGGCGGCGAGGAGAGGGAGCTAAAGCTAAGCGCTACATACCCGCAGAGAGGCGAGGTCTATATCCACCAGACTTTTAGCTGGAGAATCGTTCGCCATCTTCTCGCTTGGTTTAGCCGAGCTGCGATATCAGCTTACACTCCGACTGTGCTTTCACACCGAGGCTGCATCCGAGACGCCGTGGATCATCGTTTGTTAATGAAAAATGACCCTTTTGTTCGTTTTTATCTTTTTCGGACTCAGCGAGGATCCTCACTGCTTCTCTTTGCCCGGTTTGTGTAGGCGGAGCGGAGATGAGAGCTTTAGTCCATAACGGAATAACGGAGAACGCCGCGCATTGGAAAGCAGAGGAACGACCAGGTCCGAACGAATCGGTTCTTTACGTCATCCAATCAGTTAAGGCATTCTGATGAACCGATTCACCCTATTAAATATTATTATTATTATTATTATTATTATTATTATTATTTATTATGTTTTTGTGTTCTACGTATTAGTAGTAGTAGTAATAATGTTATTATTATTATTATTGTTGTTGTTGTTGTTGTCGTTATTATTATTATTATTATTATTATTATTATTAGCCCAGCTATTAGGATGCCACAAGCTAGTGCACTCTTATCATCAAATATGCAAATCACAAACCTGAATTTCATACCAGATCGGTTAAGGCCCGAGTTACCAACGACCACCTCAGCTATCGTTAGCCAACGGGGTATCGTAAGTGTAGGTGAGTGGACATTGAGGTGGGCACTTAAATGTTGGTACTATGACTGGTAAAGGGAGAGAGGTAGCTGATATGATGGAGAGGAGAAAGGTAGGTATGTTGTGTGTTCAGGAGACCAAGTAAAAGGGAGTAAAGTCTAATCAAGAAGCTTTTATCATAATCATACCGAATTATGGTATGGTTTTATGGGATTTATGGTATAAGTAATACTGTTTTATCATCATACCGATTACATAATCAGATAATGTTTGTAATTGATGTGAATGTGGTTTATGTAAAATACATTTTGAACTTTCTATACATATATTTATTATGTCTGCGAGGCAAATATTCACACAAATATTCAACATTCAGGCTGTTTTAGTTAGATTTGTGAAGTGAGATGACCTGGCAGAGAGCGCCCCCTGTCTGAGTTTACAAAAGCACAGCGTTTTTGTTGTTATTATAAGTGGATACATATTAAAAGTAGACATTTTACAGATTCAAATGATGTATTGTTCTTATCTGTACGATCAAAACAGACAGTAATGTAAGTTTGTTTTTCCATTATGAGTATAACGCCACCCAGAGGGTTAATCGTGTGAATCATGGTGGGTTTAGCGTTTGATTTGAGACTTGATGCTTTTCTGTGGAGTTAATTTATTTTTTATATCTAAGTAAAGAAAGGATGCCGTGAATAAATTATTGTGCTAAAGGTTTTAATTTTGCCTCTTTTATATTTATTTATTTATTTATATTAATTTTTTTATTAAAATGGTCAAACAGAAATGTGCGCTGAATTGATAAATATATCGTAAAACATGTGCCAAATCAAAACGTGCGGAGGATCCGCTGTGGCGACCCCTAACGGGAGAAACCGAAAGAAAGTTTAGTTTACATTTGTTAGACCCTATTTGGGTAAAACAGATGTATATTACTCCATCATGTGGCCTTGTTTCGGGAAGTGACTGGGTTTCCCACAATACCAGCACACCAGCCTAGGCCTTACATCTGTGGCGAAAAGACACAGGAAGGAAAACATAGGACATGTCCCACCTTATGAAGATTGTGGACCCTTAAAGAAGTTAATGCTGACCCCGCAAACATCCCAAACCATCTAGAGACGTTCCAGTGCCAATTGGAGTTTTGACATTGGACCTCTTTGAGTGTTTAAAGGCTCTGGCATGGAGAAGCTGGTGTTGGATCTGTGATGATCGCAAATGGTAAACTATTTTATGAGTTGCTCAGTAGCTCCTAGTTTTATAACCACAAATGACTATAAAAGATTGTAGAAAGATCATTACTCATAATCTTTCATTCCAGTGCTCATGTTAGTTCTCACTCTTCAGTGTTCTGTATTGTTTAAAGATTTATAATCACACTCTTGATGTCTCCCAAATGAGGATGGGTTCCCTTTTTGAGTCTGGTTTCTCTCAAGGTTTCTTCTTCATAACATGTTTTCCTTGCCATGGTCGCAATGGCTGCTCATCGGGGATAAATACACATCATTCAGCTTAACTGTTAAATTCTGTCAAGCTGCTTTGAGACAATGTTGTGAAAAGGGCTATAGAAATAAACTTTACTTGACTTGACTTGACTTCCCCTGTTTGGGAGGACAGTGTCGATGAAAATAAAGAGGGAGAAACAGGGAACTGTGCCCCATTTAAAAGGACTAGGGTTAGGAAAATGTTAAGGGAGAGGTGAAGAGGAACAGAAATTAGGGTGGAGAAACTATACTGTTATTTAATTTTCTGCCATTTGGACTGACTTTCACTTTTCCATGGCATTAGTACTTTTTTATGGAGTCAGTTTGTGATTAACTGAACCACATACTCGAAGAACTCTGTAGTTTTTCTCCCTTTTTTTTCTACATGGATTATTTTTAAATTTGCATGCAAACACTTTTTTCTAAGAGGTGTGATGATTCAGGTAGAACACCACTGAAGGCCTAGGTGTGAAATGCAAAGTCTGCAACTGGCACTGATTCTGATTTTATCTGACTCCACCGAATATGATCAGGCTATTGAATCTTAGAATTACCATTCCACTGCACTACACAACAGGGCAGAAATTAGAGCATAAATTGTGTCCAATTATATCACACATTTTTTCAAATAGCATGAAATTAGGGCTTCATGAGCTATAGCTTATCTCTTAGAAGTAAAAAAATATATACAGTGAGGAAAATAAGTATTTGAACACCCTGCTATTTTGCAAGTTCTCCCACTTAGAAATCATAGAAGGGTCTGAAATTGTCATCGTAGGTGCATGTCCACTGTGAGACATAATCTAAAAAAATCCAGAAATCACAATGTATGATTTTTAACTATTTATTTGTATGATACAGCTGCAAATAAGTATTTGAACACCTGAGAAAGTCAATGTTAATATTTGGTACAGTAGCCTTTGTTTGCAATTACAGAGGTCAAACGTTTCCTGTAGTTTTTCACCAGGTTTGCACACACTGCAGGGATTTTGGCCCACTCCTCCACACAGATCTTCTCTAGATCAGTCAGGTTTCTGGCCTGTTGCTGAGAAACACGGAGTTTGAGCTCCCTCCAAAGACTCTCTATTGGGTTTAGGTCTGAAGACTGGCTAGGCCACGCCAGAACCTTGATATGCTTCTTACAGAGCCACTCCTTGGTTATCCTGGCTGTGTGCTTCGGGTCATTGTCACGTTGGAAGACCCAGCCTCGACCCATCTTCAATGCTCTAACTGAGGGAAGGAGGTTGTTCCCCAAAATCTTGCAATACATGGCCCCGGTCATCCTCTCCTTAATACAGTGCAGTCGCCCTGTCCCATGTGCAGAAAAACACCCCCAAAGCATGATGCTACCACCCCCATGCTTCACAGTAGGGATGGTGTTCTTGGGATGGTACTCATCATTGTTCTTCCTTTAAACACGTTTAGTGGAATTATGACCCAAAAGTTCTATTTTGGTCTCATCTGACCACATGACTTTCTCCCATGACTCCTCTGGATCATCCAAATGGTCATTGGCAAACTTAAGACGTGCCTGGACATGTGCTGGTTTAAGCAGGGGAACCTTCCGTGCCATGCATGATTTCAAACCATGACGTCTTAGTGTATTACCAACAGTAACCTTGGAAACGGTGGTCCCAGCTCTTTTCAGGTCATTGACCAGCTCCTCCCATGTAGTTCTGGGCTGATTTCTCACCTTCCTTAGGATCATTGAGACCCCACGAGGTGAGATCTTGCATGGAGCCCCAGTCCGAGGGAGATTGACAGTCATGCTTAGTTTCTTCCATTTTCTAATGATTGCTCCAACAGTGGACCTTTTTTCACCAAGCTGCTTGGCAATTTCCCCGTAGCCCTTTCCAGCATTGTGGAGGTGTACAATTTTGTCTCTAGTGTCTTTGGACAGCTCTTTGGTCTTGGCCATGTTAGTAGTTGGATTCTTACTGATTGTATGGGGTGGACAGGTGTCTTTATGCAGCTAACGACCTCAAACAGGTGCATCTAATTTATTCTAGCTGATAGACAGGTGTTCAAATACTTATTTGCAGCTGTATCATACAAATAAATAGTTTAAAAATCATATATTGTGATTTCTGGATTTTTTTTTTTAGATTATGTCTCTCACAGTGGACATGCACCTACGATGACAATTTCAGACCCCTCCATGATTTCTAAGTGGGAGAACTTGCAAAATAGCAGGGTGTTCAAATACTTATTTTCCTCACTGTATAATCCTGATCATTTTAGCCAAAAAAAATCCAGACTGTTAAATTAAAACCAGGCAATTTGATAAATAACAATATAACTCCATCATATTAGCAATTCCAATGTTTTAGACTCCATTTAGAGAATACATTTGACTAATTTCCTTATTAACTTATTTATTAGAACCACTTCTTAAACTAATATATTTGTCCATTAGCACTGGTTATGTAACTGTAGCATTTAAGCAGTCATCAAAACTGTAATTAAAAAATCTTACTTTGACCCCTTTCAGCTGTCCAACTATAGGCCAATATCCAATCTCCCCTTTATATCCATGAACACAGAAAGTGTTGTAAAACAGTTAATCTTTATCAGACTTATATGCCTCCTTATATGACCACATCATCCCTGTTTTAGACCGGCTTCCAATCAAATCTCACATTAATTGATTGACAAATTGATAAAATATTACTACTGACATATAAAGCATTGAATGGACTTGCCACAGTACCTAATTTTGTTCAAAAGGTGCAGGCTATTTGTTATTGAATTTACTATTGAACAGTAAAGACTTCATTAAGAGACAAATGTGCCACAGTTATGGAACAGCCTTCCTAGTGTTCAAGATTAAGACACTATCTTAGTGTTTTATTTTTGAAAGCTTATTTGTTTAGTCGAACAGAGGTAAAGGATTACTTAGGTAAAGGATTTCTGAAGTGTTTACGGTTATATAGTGTTTTGGTGATTTGGGATGTTTGGATGCTGTTGACCCTCACTCACAAGCTCTCAAGCAATTTAATGGTTTCATTTGACCATGAAAATAACCTGCTGTTAAAACGAACAGTTCTGCTTAAATAGCGTAGGACTACAATTGAAACAGGCGAACAGTTTTGCACTCAAATATACACCAGTAAGCATAATTTAGTTCAGAATGCATCAGTCCTCACTAGATCTAAAAAATATGATCATATCACCCCTGTTTTAATCAGTCTACACTGGCTCCCAATTAAAACTCGCATTGATTATAAAATACTACTACTGACGTATAAATCACTTAACGGTCTCGCACCGCAGTATCTGAGTGAACTTCTGTACCAGTATGATCCTCCACACCTACTTAGATCAAAAGGTGCAGGCTATTTGTTAGTACCTCAAATAATGAAGACTACAGCAGGGGGCAGATCTTTCTCTTATAAAGCCCCACAGTTATGGAACAGCCTTCCAACCAGTGTTCGGGACTCAGACACAGTCTCAGTGTTCAAGTCAAGGCTGAAAACATATTTATTTAGTCAATAAAGACACATAATAATCCATATCCTTCTCTTCCTGTCACCCCTCCTCTTTCTCTCTCACTCTCTCTCTCTCTCTCTCTCTCTCTCTCTCTCTCTCTCTTTCTCTGTTGAGTTTCTGCCCCTCTTCCCTCCTTGGATCCTCCCACTTCATCCAGGCCTGCCTTTGGATGGTGTTCTCTTTGTTTGAAAGCCATTCTGTGCAGCTGGGGTTCCATGAAATTCCGGAATAAAAATGGGCGCTTTGAGGATGGATTGGACTGTAGTTAATGTCAACAGTCTGCTACATTGACTCAGGACTACGTTTCGCTTCTGATCACCATCACTGTACCCCACAACATCGTATATCTGCAATAAATGGACATTCGGTACAACCCAGATGAGGATGGTTCCCTCTTGAGTCTGGTTCCTCTCAAGGTTTGTTCCTTATGCCATCTCGGGGAGTTTTTCCTTGCCACAGTCGCCACCGGCTCGCTCATCAGGGACAAACTTACACTTATAAAGAACATATTAATTTTTTATCACCACATTATCTGTATAAAGTATAAAAATGAATTGAAATTGAATTGAATAATGCATGAATATCTGTTGTCACCAAGAGAAACGTGGGTTCCTTTTAGAGTCTTTTAGAGTCTTTTTCTACTGTATCTTTACTAGAAGGTTTTTCTTTTGACGATTGCCAGTGGCTGGCCCATTAGGGATAAAATTAGTGAGATTTATTTTATTTAATTTAATTTATTTTATTTTGGTAAAGCTGCTTTGTGAATGTCTATTGTTATAGGTGCTCTACAAATACTATAACATTTAATTGAAAATATTTGCACAAAAATATGTATAAAAAATATATTAATAAAAGATGATATTGTGAGTTTCTCTTTTTATCACATTTGTAATTTTTTTTACTGAATTTCTTATATGTAGATTATTGTGTCACTTTAAAAAGCTGTATGTATTATATTTCAGTTAAAAACATTACGCAATAAATAAATAATCACAAAATGTATGATGCATAATTCAATTATTTTATGGCTATGTGTGCATGTTGTGGCTTCAAATACATTTAGAAAACCTGCGATAGAATGAATCATTATCTCATTGACTCATCTCAATCATTCATGAACTTTTCCACTAATTTAAGCAAAATGAATAATGCATAAGATATTTGAGTCACTATTTGACTCATTGCTGTTTGGGAAATGGAAGACAAGCCTTCAGTTGCAGTAGAAGCTTGTCCTACACTTTTCTGCCAGTAGAGGTCGCTATGTTCTGATACATACACAGCAATGAGCGTCTACACTCACTGTGTTAAAATGGCAGGTTTTTGTGAGGTAAACAATTATAATGCATTTTAGATCTTTTTTTTCCAATTTTAATATGATAAAGCAAATAACTAAAAAACAAAAAGAAATAAAAAGTAACACCCCTTAAGTAACAATCTGCTACAGTCACTTGCTTGCAATACAGCACTTAACTGTTTTTTTGTTTGTCTTCCAATTTAGCATGAGTCTACCAACTTATTTTATTTCACCTATCTTTTAAAAATAGCCAGACTTTTTAGATCTGTGCTTTGGGCGTTATTTGTACTTAAAGGTGCATCTGTCAGCAGCTGTCTAACAGAGGCCTTCAGGTTTGGACTAAATTAGCTTGGTATCTAAAGCAATTTATCCCTCTAGCTTGACCAAAGCCAAAGTCCCAGCTGAAGTAAATCAGCCCCATAGCATGATGGTCCCAACCCCATGCATTGAAGGTGTGCTGTTTTTTGGGTGATAAGTTTTGCTTTGTTCCAAGGATACCATTTAAATTTTGCTAAAAAGATTTACCTTGGTCCTGTCAAACCGTAACCAAATCTGATGTGTTTTAGCAGGAAGTGTATCGTCTTTGTAAGAGATGGCTGATACTGGTTTAACTGTGATTGGATCATACTGAACAAAGTCACAGGCCCTGTTATAAAGGATGTATGTACACTTTTCCCCCCGAATGGCTTCTGTTTATCACATTAAAGGTGAAAAAGGTCAGACAAATTTATATTTGTTTGATTTTCACAGTGTCAGCATATAAAAAATGCTTCTTGTCAGCCACTGCACACCGTGCGTTCATGTCCCACGTATGTTTCTTCACTTAATTCACGTTCATGCTAAATAGCACTTTTGTACATAACTCCACTGTTCACAGCTCTGTCTCATGTTTATCTTTCCTGATTATTGTAATCGTTGGTTTAGCTTGTGTTTAGCTTATTGAATCATTGGTTTAGCTCAGGTTAATGTCTTTTCATTTATTTTGTGAAAACTTTGTGAAATGTTTTTTTTAGGTAGAATAAACGCTTCATATTATAAATCTGTAAAATAAACAGCAATATTTATTGACCAGAAACCTTCTCCTGTAATGAAAGACACGTCTCTCTCTCTCTCTCTCTCTCTCTTTCTCTCTCTCACGCACACACGAACACGCGCGCGCGCACGAGCCTTTCCCTCACCAGGGATATAAAAAAGCGAGATACCTCTCTCTCACCTTTACACACACACACGCGCGCACACACACACACACACACACTATGGCGGAAGATCCACTGGTTGGGGCAGTGGACCAGGGGACCAGTTCCACAAGGTTTTTGGTGAGAGAAAAGTGTGTGTGTGTGTGTGTGTGTGTGTGTGTGCGTGCGTGCGTGTTAATGTGTTCATTTACCATTTTCAAGGGTTGCATACTACCGTGCTTCCTATCTTGCTATAAGAATAATATTTATATTAAAAAAACTTAAAAATACAACAACAATAATATGACAACAACAATGATATAACAATTATTATTGTTTTTATCATTATTATTATTATTATTATTGTTATTATTATTATTATTATTATTATTATTATTATTATCATTATTATTATTATTATGGTGATGAGAATCCACACCCGCTGAGAACATTAAGATTTACATCAAGATTTTATGAAAAACCCCTTTAGAAACCACTTACAAACCCTTGAGGATTTTTGAAAAACACAGGCAATATTAAATAAGAAGTGTTTTTTTGTTTGTGGACTGGACAAAATTATCTGTAATAGTTTAAAGTATATATTTAAAAAAAATAACTGCTCTGTATATTTGTAATGAAGTTGAAATTTCCAGTGAGGTCTGTACTGAGAAAAAATAAAGTTTATTCTAAACAGTAAGGAAGTGCTGAAATAAACTCTATGGAAATATTGGAAATAGATTTGATGTGAAGATTTGGATTTTGTTCAGTGAAGTTCATGTAGACATTTAATTTACCATGGAATTCTACAACCAAGTAAACACAACAGACAGTTCAAAGTTTAACAGTACAGGTTCACAAGTTTAACCTTTTACCTCTTAACAATGAAGTTAATGAGTGTTACAGTGTTTCATCATACTGGTGTGTAGTAACTTGGACTTTTTTCTGATGTCCTAAAGTGAATAAATCCATTGTTCTGTCCCTGATTTATACTGAAAATCCTATGTTTTTAGAATTAAAAGAATTTAAAAAATCGTTATAAAGCAAGTATTCTTTAAATAGATTAAGATTTTCTCTTTCTTCATCACTGTGAGGTCCACAAAACATTTCTGCTGTGTGTTTTACATTAGGGTTTACATTTCTCTAATATACTGTGGTGGTGCCTGGTGTAACACATTTTTAAGAAAAAAACAAGCATTTGTATTAACTGCTTAGTAAAAATTTATTCTAATTTGTGTAAATCTTCAGTGAAGACATCCTGAAATTAATAACTCCATAAATAACAAGCATATGGCTGTTATTTCGGAAAAAGGAAAAATGCATTCACCCTCTATGTTTTTATGTAGGACATAATGAAAATCATCTGGTCCTTATCGGTTCTTAGAATTACAGTATGTAAATACAACCTCAGATGAACAACAAATGACATATTGCACTGTGTTATTATTTATATTTGCAAAAATTAAGCTGAAAAGAAGAAACCATGTTTGAAACATGAAATACACCTTATGTATCAATAGCTTGCAGGATCAGCTATAGCGGCAATAACTTGAAGCAATTAGGTTCTGCATGTCTTTATCTGTGTCTTACTTTAGCTCTTGAGATTTGCAGGTATTTGTTTATTAAAGTGACACTGTGCTGTGCCAGATCAGTGTTAAAGTGTCAGTTTTGTGCAAAACAATTGTGCAAAGGATGGAAAAGTCCAGTCAAAGAAAGTCCATGTACTAGGTGCTAGGTGTTTCCTGGTTTAAACTCCAAGTGGCCTGCAGGAACAAGCTGCTCTTCTGTGCCTTCAAGGAAGGGAAGCACTTCTTTGTCCATTGTTAGGATGGCTGAGGTCCTTCACTGAGGGAAATATTCCTGGCCCTGGTCCAGCACCATATGCTGTGGACAACAGGAGCATGCAGGACAGGTGAGCCCTCCAGAAGATCAGCGGTCAGCTGAGCATACCAAGCACACCAAGTTCCCTGGCCTGCAGAACATCTGAACCAGGAAGTGAAGTTACCTGTCAGGACGATTTCAATGGTGCAGGTGTAGAAGGTTTTTAGCACATGAGAGGGTAGTTTAAAGTCTCTTAAGCATCTCAGATAGTACAAACTCTGCTGGGCCTTCTTCACTAGGGTGTTGATGACAAGACAGGTCCTGTGTGATGTGAGCACCTAGGTACTCACAAACTGTCCACTCTCTACACTGGTGTCACATCTTTAGCGGTTAGTATGACAGTTCCTGCTTCGTGCTGAAGTCCACTATTAACTCGTCTTGCTGATGTTAAGGAGAAGATTGTTGGCACCATCTCTACTGGTTTTTAATCTCCTGTAGGTAGGCCGTCTCATCCGTGTTGGAGATCAGGCCCACCACAACAGGGTCATCAGCAAACTTAATGATGATGGGGAAGTTGGAAGTGGCTACACTGTCATATATGTACAGCAAGTACAGCAGGGGGCTCAACACACAACCCTGAGGAGCTCCAGTGCTGAGGGGGAGGGAGGATGAGGTGTGTTTGCCCACTCGTACTTGTGGTCTGTCTGTTATAAGGTTGGAGGACCATTGACACAGGGGTGGGCTGTGTCCCAGGACCTTCAACTTAGAGGTGAGTGTGAAGGGAATTAGGGTGTTAAATGCTGAACTGTAGTCCACAAACATTTCAAAGCATTTTCGCATAATTCCTCTTTCTGCAGTCCAAGTGGCTCATTTGTGTGGAGAGGATGTGTAATATTAAGTGAATGGACTGTAGTGGATCAACCCAACCATTATGGATGCACAAGCCAGTGCACTCTTAGTGCCGGTCCCAAGCCCGGGTAAATGGGTAGGGTTGCGTTAGGAAGGGCATCCAGCGTAAAAACATTTGCCAAATCAAATATGCAGGGTACCGGTGGAAATTGGGCTACTGTTGGCCGAAGGAGGAGAAGGAGAGGAGGAAGACGTCTGCAGAGACGGCAGGGAAAGAAGCAGTGTAGGAGAGTGGAGGTTCGGGTTGGTACTTTAAATGTTGGTACTATGACGGGTAAAGGAAGAGAGGTAGCTGATATGATGGAGAGGAGAAAGGTAGATAGTGTGTTCAGGAGACCAAGTGGAAAGGGAGTAAGGCCAGGAACATTGAAGGTGGATTTAAACTGTTTTATCATGGTGTGGATGGAAAGAGAAATGGTGTAGGGGTGATTCTGAAGGAAGAGTACAGTAAGAGTGTAGTGGAGGTGAAGAGAGTTTCTGATAGGGTGATGATCGTAAGGGTGGAAGTTGAAGGGATGATGATAAATGTCATCAGTGCCTATGCTCCACAAGTTGGCTGTGAGATGGAGGAGAAGGAAAAATTCTTCAGTGAATTAGATGAAGTGGTAGAAGGTGTACCTAGGAAAGAACGATTGGTGTTAATGGGCATGTAGGTGAAGGGAACAGAGGTGATGAGGAGGTGATGGGTAGGTATGGTTTTAAGGAGAGGAATGTGGAAGGGCAAATGGTGGTAGATTTTGCTAAAAGGATGGAAATGGCAGTGGTGAACACTTATTTTAAGAAGAAGGAGGATCATAGGGTGACGTATAAGAGTGGAGGAAGGTGCACACAGGTGAACTATGTGCTATGCAGGAGTTGCAACCTGAAGGAGATTGGAGACTGTAAGGTGTTGGCAGGGGACAGTTTAGCTAGACAGCATTGGATGGTGGTCTGTAGGATGGTTTTGGAGGCAAAGAAGAAGAGGAGGAGAGTGAGGACTGAAAGAAGAATAAGATGGTGGAAACTGAAGGAGGAAGAGTGTAGTGAGGTTCAGGGAAGAGGTCAGACAGAGGCTCGGTGGTGTTGAAGAGGTGTTGGATGATTGGGCAACTACTGCAGGAGTGATGAGGGAGGCAGCTAGAAAAGTACTTGGTGTGACATCTGGAAATAGAAAGCAAGACAAGGAGACATGGTGGTGGAATGAGGAAGTGCAGGAGAGCATAAGGAGAAAGAGGTTGGCAAAACAGAAGTGGGATAGACAGAGTGATGAGAAACGTAGACAGGAGTACAAGGAGATGCGGCAGCAGGTAAAGAGGGATGTAGCGAAAGCCAAGGAAAAGGCATATGAGGAGCTGTATGAGAGGTTGGACACTAAGGAAGGAGAAAAGGATTTATACCGATTGGCCAGGCAGAGGGACCAAGCTGGGAAGGATGTACTGCAAGTTAGAGCAGTAAAGGATGGAGAGGAAATGTGTTGACTAGTGAGGAGAGTGTGTTGAGAAGGTGGAGGGAGTATTTTGAGCAGCTGATGAATGAGGAAAATCAGAGAGAGAGAAGGTTGGACAATGTGGAGTTGGTGAAGCAGGATGTAGATAGGATTAGTAAGGAGGAAGTGAGAGCAGCGATTAAGAGGATGAAGAGTGGAAAGTCGGTTGGACCAGATGACATACCGGTAGAAGCGTGGAGATGTTTAGGAGAGATGGCAGTGGAGTTTTTGACCAGATTGTTTAACAGGATTTTGGAAGGTGAGAAGATGCCTGAGGAATGGAGAAGAAGTGTGCTGGTACCGATCTTTAAGCATAAAGGAGATGTGCAGTCTTGCAGTAACTACAGGGGAATTAAGTTGATCAGTCACACCATGAAGTTATGGGAAAGAGTAGTGGAAGCCAGGCTGAGAGAAGAGGTGACCATCTGTGAGCAACAGTATGGTTTCATGCTGAGGAAGAGCACCACAGATGCCTTATTTGCTTTGAGGATGTTGATGGAGAAGTATAGAGAAGGACAGAAGGAATTGCATTGTGTATTTGTGGATTTAGAGAAAGCGTATGACAGAGTGCCAAGAGAGAAGTTGTGGTATTGTATGAGAAAGTCAGGTGTGTCAGAGAAGTATGTGAGGGTGGTGCAGGACATGTATGAGGACAGTGTGACGGCAGTGAAGTGTGAAGTGTGAAGGGTGAAGGTTGGACTGCATCAAGGATCAGCCCTGAGCCCTTTCCTGTTTGCAGTGGTGATGGACAGGTTGACAGACAAGGTCAGACAGGAGTCTCCCTGGACTATGATGTTTGCGGATGATATTGTGATTTGAGGTGAGAGTAGGGAGCAGGTTGAGAAGAGCCTGGAGAGGTGGAGATATGCGTTGAAGAGAAGGGGAATGAGAGTCAGTAGGAGTAAGACAGAGTACATGTGTGTGAATGAGAGGGAGGGTAGTGGAGTGATGCGGTTGCAGGGAGAAGAGCTGGAAAAGGTGAAGGAGTTCAGGTACCTGGGGTCAACAGTGCAAAGTAATGGAGAGTGTGTTAGAGAAGTAAAAAAAAAGAGTGCAGGCAGGATGGAGTGGGTGGAGAAGAGTGACAGGAGTGATTTGTGATAGTAGGGTATTTGCAAGAATGAAAGGGAAAGTTTATAGGACTGTGGTGAGACCTGCGATGTTGTATGGATTAGAGACAGTGGCATTGAGTAAAAGACAGGAGATGGATCTGGAGGTAGCAGAGCTGAAGATGTTAAGGTTTTCGTTGGGAGTGACGAGGATGGACAAGATTAGAAAATTAGTTTATTAGAGGGAAAGCGCATGTAGGATGTTTTGGTGACAAGGTGAGGGAGGCGAGATTGAGATGGTTTGGACATGTGCAAAGGAGGGACATGAATTATATTGGTAGAAGAATGCTGAGGATGGAGCCACCAGGTAGGAGGAAAAGAGGAAGGCCAAGGAGGAGGTTCATGGATGTGGTGAGGGAAGACATGCAGGTAGTTGGTGTGAAAGAGGCAGATGTAGAGGACAGGGTGGTATGGAGACTTATGATCCGCTGTGGCGACCCCTAATAGGAGTAGCCGAAAGAAGAAGAAGACTGTAGTGGATCTGGAAGTAAAGCAGTGATGAAGTCTCTGACCAGTCTTTCAAAGCAAGTCAGGGCTACTGGGCAGTAGTTGTTGAGGCAGGTGGGCTGGGGTTTCTTTGGAACGGGAACAATGGTGGACTGTCTGAAGCATGAGGGAACTACAGACTGTTCCAGGGAGAGGTTGAATATCTTGGTGAACACCGGTGCTAGCTGCCTTCTGATGTCATGCTCCGAGATGGTGAACGTGTTTCCTGGAACTTAGGGGTTATATTCCAAGACCCCCCATGAGTTCCAAATCTTGGACGCAGCCCCGCAGCCCCCATGGTACCTTAGTAAATTCATCTAGACATTGTCACTTTAGTACAATAATGTGTTTAAATCTTTTTTATTGAAATTTGTTAGTGAAAAAATTAGTTTAAAATGTTATTCCTAATGTTCCTGAACATTCGACTTTATTTCTCACATTTCGGACTTTTTATTTAGCCAGTCGGCAGCGTCACCCCCTCTGTATTGTCAGAAAGTAAAAAAAATTTACAATCAATAGATTCGCATGGTATTAAACTGAGCCTCTGAACCCTGGAGAGAACTCTGTCTAACAATCAGCTCTGGAGGAGACGAAACAAGACAGATGAAGCAGAGGAGCCACACACCAACAGCTTCAAACTTCAGACCCACAACATGGTTAGTGGTGGAGGCACCAGAAATGTTGGATGTTTACAAGAAATAAAGTCAGAATTGAGAGTAAAAACATCTGAATTGCAAGAAAAAAGTCAGAATCATGAGAACATCTCAGAATGGTGATAATAGAATCGGAATTGCAAGGAAAAAAAGTATTTTTAATGTGGCAGAAACGGGCTTCAATATGATTCAGGCCGAGGAAAACAACAAAAGGTTTTCAAAGTTTTGGATTATTTTAAACTAAAACATAAAGAAAACACCGTGCAGTGCGTTTACTTTTTTTCTTTTGAAGAGTAATTTGACATTAATATAGATATTTTATTGATACATTTTTATTTATATAATTGGATTTGCATTTTCATGTCATATGGCAATTAAATGCGTTTCGTTTTCACAGATATTCTTCTATGCAATTTCAGCAATAAAAATTAAAAACATTTTGAAAAAGGTTCGAAAAAGTCTTTTTTCTCTTGTGTATTTAGTTTTGCTCTTCAATAAAGAAAGTACTTCTTATCCGATTACTCAATGTAACAACTCACTGGTTTCATGCCGGAAGAAAGAGAGACAGGCAAAAGTTCACCAAGCAGAGCTTTTTTTTATATACTTTCATTCACCCACAACCCCTTGGCTTTGCCGGACTGAAACAGAGCACACTGAGTAGTCTCATCAGATGCATGTGTTTCTTACCGCTTGTTCCGTCCGGCTCGGCCCTCCACTCGCTCACCGCTGGCACACTCGATTCATTGTTGGAATAATCAGAATACTCGATTACTAAAATAATCGATAGCTACAGCCCTAATCCTGAACAAACCATACTCCTGCAGTTTTCTAATTGTACTGTAAAGAACTTTCACATTTAACATGCTAACTGAGGCCTATAGGGTCCGAGAACTCTTGGGTAACTCTTGGGTTATTGTAATTTCTCTGAGCATTGCACGGTCTGATCTTGAACCTTTACGAGATTGAAGGGAAACAACAATAGATCATTTCTGATGTGTCTGCTCCTTGGTGTTATGTTTACACACCTGAATACACCAGACCAGCAAACTGCTAAACTTGAGTGGGGGGCATTTCATTAACAGCGCTTGGCTTCTACTTAGCCTCTTAAATCCTATTAAAACAGTAAATGTATGCTTAGGTTTTTATACATGGCTTTTCCATTTTGGCTTTATTTTGGTTAAATAAATAAGGACATGGTGTAATATGTAATGTGTTGTCATTCATCTGAGGTTGTATTTATTTAATTCTAAGACCTGCTAAGGACCAAATGTTTTTTATTATATCCTGATATGTAAAACCGTACAAATATAAATATATACAATATATGTTTGTTTAACAGCACAGATTATTAGTATTTAGTATTTATTAGTATTTTGTCCTATTATAATAAGTTCCACTTTTTTGAGAAGGCTTTTAGCAGGATTTAGTGAACATTCAGCTTCAAAGCATAAGTAAGATCAGGCAAGATCAAGCATGTTGTTGGATAAAAAGGTCTATGGGTAAGTTAGTGTTCCAAGTCATGCCAAAAATATATATACAGTATATATCATAGTCTGTCTAAATAGTTGATTCTGATTGGGTGGAAGGTATTTAAACCTTTAAATGCACAGACAGTTCTGGTCAGTGTAATCACTGTTGTAAATTAATGTGCTGCCTTATAAATAGCTATTTATAATTAACCAAGTAACCATAGCCACATACAGTTGCATACATACATGACTGAGAGACATGTATTCATATTTACTTTATATACCGTATTTTCCGGACTATAACCCGCTATTTTTTTTTCCCACGCTTTACATTTAAATTAGAGGTAGCCACTTAGGGGCTATAAGAAGGAAGGATGGGCACATTTTTTGTAATTTTGAATACAATTCATTCGTATAATTATATAAATCTGATATCTCATGGCTTCTTTGTCCCTGAGAACTGTTATTCCAATAAAACATCTGTGTGGTTTTTTTGGTCAACTCATAACTTGGTCTATTTTTTTACTAACTTGTCCCCCTCCTATCGACTCTCTACCATACTTATCCCCCTCCTATAGACTCAACCATTCACTGCCTTCTGATTTTAAGGCATCCTGAACAATTGTTCCAAGTTGTTTTGCTGCCTCAGCATTCTTGAGGAGAATAAATATCAGTCTCTAGTTCTTCTACCGAATTGTTCTGGAAAAAAACAGGATAAACATCAATCTTACTTCCAATAATCCTCCACAGTTCAGGTCACTTAAAGTGAGTGGTGTGTGTCTTCTGGTGAATTTAACAGGGATAGGTAGACATTTGATATGGTTGTGGGCTATTGATTCTATGAGATGTTGATTGTGCAGTTAGTAGTTTGTCTATACATGTTGTTATTCAACATGATATGTTTTATTATTTCTCCACAGGTGTTCAATGCTAAAACCTCTCAGCTTGTCAGTCAGCATCAGGTAGAAATTACACAGAGTTTTCCCAAAGAAGGGTAAGTTACAGTAAACTTTACTGCATACAATACTATGGAAAATATCAGGATGTTATTTTAAACTGTACTGTACCAGGACACAACATTTCTATCACTAGGGGTGCATAAATGCTCTTTTAGGGGTACAAACAAGAAGGTACAAAAATGTACCAATGTTCAGTGGTGCACTGCTGTACCCTGCTAGGCTACATCTGGCATGACAAAGCATTTGTACTCGTTCAGGTACATTTCTGTACCTTGATTTTTCTGTGTGAATTATTAGTTCATGTAATTCAATTAAATTCAATTCATTTTTATTTGTATAGCGCTTTTAACAATGAACATTGTCTCAAAGCAGCTTTACACAGATAATGTGGTGATTAAATGTAAATATGTTCTTTGTAAGTATGTTTGTCCCTGATGAGCAACTGTGGCAAGGAAAAACTCCCCGAGATGGCAAAGGAAGAAACCTTGAGAGGAACCAGACTCAAGAGGGAACCCATCCTCATCTGGGTTGCACCAAATGTCCATTTGAAGCATATATGCAAAGTTGCGGGTACAGTGATGATGATCAGAAGCAAACTGCACTCCAGAGTCAGTGCAGCAGACCGCTGACACCAACTACAGTCCAATCCGCCCTCAAAAGCACCCGTTCTACTCCGGAATTATATGGAACCACTCAAGGTGTTGATGAGAGACCGTCCCGAGCTGCACAGAAGTGTGAAGATCCATGGAGGGAGAGGGGCAGGAACAGTGGTCACTGGAGCCTCAGGAGCATGTTTAACTCGACCGAAAGAGAGAGAGAGAGAGAGAGAGAGAGAGAGAGAGAGAGAGAGAGGGTGACGGAAGAGAAGGATATGGATTATTAAGTGTAACTATTGGTGTATGAAAGTTAATGTCACTGTGCAGTTTGGACTCCGGCAAGACTCGCTATGGCAGCATAACTAAAAGAGAGAACCAGAAGGTAACACAGACATGAGGGATCTCTGGGATGAGGCGACCCACCACACCACCGTCAACAAACCTGAGTGAGCGTGTGAATGTGAGGGGCGACAGCATACAAATATACCAGTTCACCAAACACTCTATATCCATGCCCTCCAGATCTGTGCCTTTACCTAAGAAAATCTACTGATAAAAGGCTTGACTAAATAAATAAGTTTTCAACCTCGACTTGAACACTGAGACTGTGTCTGAGTCCCGAACACTGATTGGAAGGCTGTTCCATAACTGTGGGGCTTTATAAGAGAAAGATCTGCCCCCTGCTGTAGTCTTCATTATTTGAGGAACCAACAGATAGCCAGCACCTTTTGATCTAAGTAGGCGTGGAGGATCATACTGGTACAGAAGTTCACTCAGATACTGCGGTGCGAGACCGTTAAGTGCTTTATACGTCAGTAGTAATATTTTATAATCAACGCGAGATTTGATTGGGAGCCAGTGTAGACTAATTAAAACAGGGGTGTTGTGGTCATATTTCCTAGATCTAGTGAGGACCCTTGCTGCTGCATTCTGGACTAACTGAAGCTTATTTATGCACTTACTCGCACACCCAGACAGTAAAGCGTTACAGTAGTCTAATCTAGAAGTAACAAAAGCATGAACTAGTTTTTCTGCATCCTGTAACGACATCATATTTCTAATCTTAGCAATATTTCTAAGGTGAAAGAAGGCGATTCTGGTAAAATTATTCACGTGAGACTCAAAGGAATGTAGACTTGTATACATGACTATTATTAGTATAGTAAGGCAATATGAAAAAAAGATTTCCATTTCTTTGGTCTTTAAAATCTAGGTAACGCTGCATGATCTCAAATATTTTGCATAGTTTTGATTTTATACTTAAGTAAGTATAATCACACAAGCATACTCTATAGTGGACATAATAAAAATCAAGCCCAGAAAGCATGTAGTTCTTATTACACATACACACATCACAATCTTTCCTTATAAAATTGCATTAAACATTTACAAAAAGTTGCATAATTTAAGATTTGACCAAAAAAAAAAACCTTAAGCGCATGATTTCCTCACAGGATTTCCTGACAGTGGATTATTGCAAAATAAAAAAAATAAGGACTTCTCAACAAATGTAAGCATTTAAACTTAAGCAAATGTGTGATGTCAATATACAATTTACTCATTTTCCACGTCTGATCTCTTCTACTGAAGCATGTAATCAAAAAACACACTGATGGACCTGAAATGGAACATGTGAAGCCATGCAGCCCAAGTGCACACTGTCATTACAGAAAGGGAACAACCAAATTCTTTGTAATGAAAATGTTTGTGTTGAAACAAGGGACACAAAAGGGTCACAACAGATACTGAAAGCAAGGTTCACATACTTTTGCCACTCACAGATTTGTAATATACGATCATTTTTCTAGTACAATACATTTTTCCAAGTATAATACTTTTGTCTTATTTGTTTGATTCACTTTTTTCGTCTTTAAAGATTACACACAAAGAATAATTGGTATATCAATTGTTTACATTTTTTCACATAATTTGTCTATGAAATTATGAAAAATTATGTTTAAACCGCCTTCTAACACCTGATTGTGATCTGATCCATTCCTTTGATGAATTAATCTGAAATATTAAGAAATCTAGAGTATGCAACCAAAGTCTGAGAGAACTATTGAGAAATCAGCCTGTTTGGCCTGTTTGGCATTCGATTACAATTCACCACAAACATTTTCATTACAAATAAAAGAGTTTTTAAGTGTTTCTTAAATATTCTTTTTATTTCCAGTATTAACAAAAAAAAAGCACAGATTTTCAATGTGGTATTAGAGATTGAACCTTAGGGTGTGTGTGTGTGTGTGTGTGTGTGTGTGTGTGTGTGTGTGTGTGCGCGTGTACATATGTTTGTATGTATATAGTATAATTTTTATATTCACTTCCTGTACTGTTTTTCTTTATTTGCTTTGAGATGGGTGGAAGAAGATCCCAAGGAGATCCTTCAGTCTGTGTACAAGTGCATGGAGAGGACCAAGGAGAAACTCACTCAGCTCAACATTGATGTTACCAACATTAAAGGTGTGCGTGTGTGTGTGTTTGTTTGTGGGTGTATTTTATCTATCTTTAGCCTTATTAGATTTCAATTATCAATCATCTAATTTCTATTTAATTATAAGGTCTTATTTTCTAAGAATTAAATGTTTTACACAGCCATTGGAGTGACCAATCAGAGAGAGACAACATTGGTGTGGGACAAAGAGACTGGAGAACCTCTCTACAATGCCATTGGTGAGTCAGCCAACCCACAGGGCAATCACACTGTATCATAAATTGTAGTCCATCATAACAGGCAAGAAAATACTTGCATTCAGATCACTACAGAATGTTGCATTCCAGTCCAGTGTTACATTCATGGGAGAAATGGAAACAAACTACATTCCTTCTACACGATTTTATCCACACAATAGCATACCAATAATTTGATGATATAAATAATTTACAACATATTAGTTATTACACGAAGTCCAAATAACCCATAGTCCTATGTAGCAAGCTGATCGGCATTTGTCCTCCTGCTGAGCATACTAGATAATGCTGCAACTGACCATGGCCATGTGTATTATTTAAGGTGTAAATTTCTTTTAAGAATATTAAAAATAGTACAGATTTTTGTAATTGTAAAGATTTTACAATATATATAATATATAATAATGAAATATTGGCAGAATTTTTGGACAAGAAGCTATAAGCAGTTATGAACACAATTAACAAGTAAAATGGAACATTATTGAAATTAACTGTCACAGTGGGTTCATAATTCCATATTAATATGATTCGAACTTTTGCACTAACAGTGCAAAATTAAATGTAGTGGCAACACAAATATGTCTTTGCAAATGCAACATTAAATTAGTCCTATTTTAGGACTGAAACAGGCAACATATAATTATATTAAGTCACACTACCTTTTTGGGCTACTGTGGGTTTTTATGTGGGTTTTTATTTTAAGCCAGATTATAAATTAAGGACTTCTCAAATTAAAACAGAGAGCACAATCAAATATTTTTTTATGTATATCTCATTTGTCTTTAAGGCTGATTTATAGCTTGTATATTTTAAGTGATTGTTAGTATAAAATCCAATCATCATAATGCACATTCTATAAAAGCAATCTTATTCCTTCATTACATTGAGGGTAAACAGCATCACCATCTAAATTCCAAATGCATAGTTTTTTAATTATATAACATTATTAGTCATTAACACGTTCAAAAGCATGCTCATATAGACTGAACACATTAATGATAATAACATGTCATTTTAGTTATTTTAATGATCATGTGTTAATTATGGAGATATCTACCACTTTAAAAAGAAATGTACCAACCTATTCGTTTATGGAAGACAGCAGAGGGCAGAATATCATCATTTACACCAATGATCATACTAAAGGACTTTATATGAATTTTACATGTAAAAAAAAAAAATAATTTATTTGACCCTGTGGTGAAGTGGTGAGGTAGTGGATCAGTGGTTAAGGCTCTAGGTTACTGATTGAAAGGGTGAGGGTTTAAACACTGGTATTGCCAAGCTACCACTGATTCCCTGAGCCAGGCCCTTAACCCTCAGTGCTCCAGGGGTGCTGTAACATGGCAGACCCTGCACTCTGACCCCAGCTGGCATATGTGAAGAAAGAATGTCAATGTGCTGTGACAACTACATGTGACAAGTATAAAGCACCATTTTTTCAGTGTCTGTTCCCTGAACAGTGTTTCTGTTCCCTGAATAATGTTAATTGAATGTGTATTGTCACTGTCCTATTCCATCTCTACTGACTTTATAGCAATACAGATGCTCTAAAACTAAACGAGGAATATTGTTTATTTTTGTTTACTCATTTTAAGGTCAGGTTTGGTTTGTGTGTGTGTGTGTGTGTGTGTGTGTGTGTGTGTGTTTCAAAATACTGCTTGCCAGGGATTTGCTTGTTTATGACATACTATATATGTGTATAAAATAAATACAAAAAAAGGCCTTGGGAAATGTTTTAATATGCTTTTTCACATCTTTAGTCTGGCTGGACTTAAGGACTCAGTCTACTGTTGAGCATCTTATTGAGAAAACACCTGGAAAGAACAAGAACCATTTTAAGGTGATGATGAGGTGTCTTGCACATTTGTATACACACACACACACACACACACACACACACACACACACACACACACACACACACTTTTTTATTTGTTTGCATCTAATTACATATGTGTGTTTACATTTCAGTTAAAATTCTTCCCAGTTGTTTATTTGATTTAATTTATTTGAGTTTTTGGCACAGCATAAGACCGGTCTGCCCATCAGTACATACTTCAGTGCAGTGAAGTTGCGCTGGTTGATGGACAACGTGGTAGAGGTGAACGAAGCTGTGCGTGCTCATCGTGCCATGTTCGGAACTATTGACTCCTGGCTTATATGGGTGAGTGACCACACACACACACACACACACACACACACACACACACACACACGTGTTCTAATACATACATTTTCATCTTGTGCCCAAGAGGTTCAGCTTGATTTTTCTTTCCCTTTCTTCTTATTTCTTCTCTCAGAGTTTAACTGGAGGTAAAAATGGTGGCATTCACTGTACAGATGTCACCAATGCCAGTCGCACAATGCTGTTCAACATACACACCATGGAGTGGGACCTGGATTTGTGCAGGTACAGGATATACAAAAGAAAAGGAAAAATGACAAGAAGCCTAGGTAATCATTTACAGTTTTTATCAATTGCTTACACACGTTTTCAAAACCAAGTCTCCTTTTTTCAAAACTCTACACACAATTCTCAAAACTGCACACACAAAATGCAAAATAGCTCACATCCCCTTCAAAATGCAACACTGCATTCAAAATGCCATAAACACATGTCAGAATGAAGCAATCGCTTCAAATGGCAAACACTTCTTTCATAATAATACATTTCTGGATATGTAAATATAAACATGTAAACACTGCTGTTCTAAATCTAAAGCTCTTTGGTCATTTATAGGCTTATATCCACATTTCAATACAATGTTCTACAGTGAAAGTAATCTGCTGAGAGGGGTAACAAGTAGACCGGAAACGGCAATGCAATGTAGAAACAGAAAATATGTTTTAGGCCAAAAATGACTGTTGTATAAATTAGCATACAACAAATCAACAAACATGTGAACCAAAAGTATATTCTTTACAGTAGAATACAGTGAATTAAGTGTGGGGTCCTGGTTCAGGAATTGGTAGGGGAAAGAGGGGTGCAGTCCCCAGTGCTAAGCTTCATCTCTTCTCCAAGCTGGGTCTGGCCACAATACTTTGTCCACATCACAAGCTATGTTTTCTCTTGCTAAACATCGAGGGAAGTATCTCCTAGCATGGTGTATCCAACCTTGAACAGAGGCAACCTCTATGTCCCCACATCATCCTCCATTGCCTGGAGAAGTGGCATGCGGGCCAAGGGTTGGCTTCCAGCGCCAGGCTGAGAAGAATTCCTCTATGGGATTTAGAAAAGGTGAATATGGGTAGGTACAAAACTACAAATTGTGGATGGGTGGCAACCCAGTTTTGGACCAGAACAGCCCGGTGAAAACTAACATTGTCCCATATAACCACAAACCTAGCAGGCGCCTGATCTGGATCTGGACGCCACTGTAAATCGACTCTCAGTCTAGCCTCTCTCACGGTCAGACCATGGTTGTTTACATGATCAACAAGTGTTGCCCTAATCTCATCAGAAATGGCTCCCCTTCCTTCTCTTATTTGCCCTCGTCCTCTTCTTCCTCTTCCTCTTCCCCTTCCCCCTCCTCCTCCTCCTCCTCTTGCTCTCTGTTCATTGTTAGCATCCATTGTTTAAAACAAGTAATCTGATCTTTGACCTATTTATAGGCCTATCTATACTACTGTAAAGTAAAGCAGCTGAGAAATAACTTATGGTTTTTAAGATTTGGCATGTAGTTTTGCACTTTGAGTGAGAGGTTTCAAAAATCGTGTGACATGAAAAGATTTTGTGTGTAAGCAATTGGTAAAAACTGTAAAATGCATTTAGAATTACATTCAGTTCAGTTAAATTGCACTTTAATGGTGGTCTCTGGTACCTAATGAGGAGCATGTTTAACTCGACAGAGAGAGAGAGAGAGAGAGAGAGAGAGAGAGAGAGAGGGGTTATAGGAAGAGAAAGATATGGATTATTAAGTATCTTTTATTGTTGTATGAAATTTAAGGACACTGTGCAGTTGAAGATTTGCTATGGCAGCATAACTAAAAGGGAGAGACAGGTAACAAGTACATGAGGGATCTCTGGGATAAGAGATGGCACTCCACACCAGAGTGAACATGTTAGAGTAAGGGCACAAGAGCATACAAATATCCCAGATCACTGAACACTCTAGATCCATGATCCCTCCACATCTGCTCCTTTACCTAAGAAAAATCTCAGATAAAAGGCTTAACTAAATAAATACGCTTTCACGTTTCCGAGTCCCGAACACTGATTGGAAGGCTGTTCCATAACTGTGTGGCTTTATAAGAGAAAGATCTGCCCCCCTGCTGCAGTCTTCATTATTTGAGGTACCTAGTATACTAGAATAACTATTTTTTCTGCATCTTGTAACATAATCATATTTCGAATTTTAGCAATATTTCTAAGGTGAAAGAAGGCAATCCTGGTAATATAATTCACGTGAGCCTCAAAGAAAAGACTAAAGTCAATAATCACACCAAGGTCTTTGACTGCTGAACACACTGAGACTGAAAGAGATGCATTTAGAGATGCTACGTGAAAGTAATCGGAAAGTTAAATAGCTGCATGTGGTCCTAGTAAAAGAAATTCCATCTTATCCGAGTTGAGCAAAAGAAAGTTATCACGTCATGTACTTTACACACTCCTCAACATTGTTAAGCTGATCTCTCTCATCTGATTTGATGTACAACTGTATATCATCAGCATAGCAATGGAGCGAATACCAGGTTTTTATATAATTTTACCCAGAGGCAGCATATGTAAAGAGAAAAGCAGTGGGCCTAAGACAGATCCTTGTGGAACACCAACCTTTTCCTCAGAGAGGGTGGAGAATTTAAATCAACCATTTACATCAACAAACTGATAGCGATCAGTCACATAAGATATAAACCAGGAGACAGCTGTTCCCTTTATTACAACAACATTCTTTAGTCTAGCAATTAGGATAGTATGATCACTGGTGTCAAAAGCTGCACTAAGGTCAAGCAAAACAAGTAAGAAGACAAAACCCTGATCAGAGGCATTTAAAAACCTGAACAGGTCATTTAAAACTTTAACTAGTGCTGTGTCTGTGCTATAATGAAGCCTAAATCCTAAAGGATACATTTGAAAAATGTTATTCCTCAGTAGATGTGAGCAGAACTGCTGAGCTACAACCTTTTTTAAAATCTTGGATATAAAGGGGAGATTTGATATTGACCTATAATTGAACAGCTGACATGGTCAGGTTTCTTAATTAGGGGGTTGATAACTGCCAGTTTGAAGGATTTAGGTACATAACCAGTGCTAATGGAAGAGTTTATTGTTTTGGAACAGGTCCAATTACTTCCGGAATTATCTGTTTCAAGAAACTTGTAGGAAATGAATCAAAATACAAGTTGATGATTTTGATTAGGAAATAAATTAAATTAATGCATTGTCTTAAATAGGAGTGAAATTTTGTAATTAATTGTCTGTTATAATTATAGTACTATAAAAATAATAAAATATGGTAAAGCTGTTGATATCTTTGGTTTTGAAACTTTAAAAATCTTTATTGAAATTATAGGCACTTTGATGTTCCTGTTGAAATCCTCCCAGAGGTCAGAAGCTCTTCAGAAATATATGGCTTCATTGTAAGTTTGTGTCTGTGTTTTTTATTCGCATGTGTGTGTGTGTGTGTGTGTGTGTGTGTGCGTGCGTGCGTGCTGTGCAATCAGTGGGTAGGTGTGTAATAAATGTTAATGTGTGTGTGTGTGTGTGTGTGTGTGTGTGTGTGTGTGTGTGTGTGCGTGTGTTCTTATCAGTTCTTATTGCCAATAAAGATAAAATTCTACTAAATGTAAATAAAATAGTCAATTTTACTGTCAAAAAACTGGCAGCCGTAGTTGCCAGAAATCTAGCAGAATTTTAAAAATGTTAACAGTGTTTTTACATTGTAAAACAATTTTTACATTGTAAAAGAATGTCCTGTAAATTAACTCATTGTATTTGCAAAAACTGTTTGTTTATAAACAAATATTTTTAATATTTAAATAATGTCAGCATATTACTACTCTGAATGTACTTTAATTAAAGTACATGACAACTTACCGTATTATGCAAAATCACTAAAAGTATCAATTCAAGTCAAATCTCTTGTAGATAACAGCAGCACACATTTAGATGGAATTAAAATTAGTGGAGAGATTCTCACTGCAATGAGTCACTCCTACATATTTACTACCTTTACATAGAGCATCATAAAGCATAACATCAATATTTCTCCGTCCATCCTTGATTTAAACACACAACAGTAACCCACAAAACACACAGCCAGAATTTGACTCATGGATTGTACAGTATTTTGATTTTATGGTAAACTACTGGCAGCAGGGTTGCCAGTATTCCACTGTTGTTTTTTTACAGTTTGCTGTCTTAAATTAAACTTACAGTATATTACTGTTAAAATAAATTTCCTAGTGTGTATTTTTCATTTCACACATTTAAACCCTTTAATCCCACAGCAAAATCCTCAGTTGTCCACACAACAGAGTGTGGAAGTAACACTGAAGCAGTGATGAAGTTAATGAGATAATGAAGTGACTAATTAAATGAGGATTGAACTTTGATGAACACCTGTGAACAAGCAGGATCACTGATGGAAAGAGAATCAAGATAAGAGAAACACAACTTACAGCCAAAGCCAAAGATAAAGGCAAAACTAAAACATAAATCTCTCAAGAATTTAGCAGATGATGATGATTAAACAACCCCTAAAACTTCATTACCAGCTTCACTTATTTAAAGCTCTAATTAAGATTTTAGGCTTTAGGTGTACTTTCATTTGAAGTCACCATAATGGAGATCAGTGTTTGCTTTAGTGCTGCTCTTGAACCTTGACCTTTTATATTAGATTAAAAAACCAAAAAAAAACCCCAGCTCAGATAAGATCAGATGACCATGAAACAGTCTAGCAAAAGTCATAAGAAATCAAATAACATTAAAATAAAACCAAATTCAATTGGCTGAATAATTTATGCTGCAATGCATGTTGGCAGAATTGTACTTTTCTGGCAACCAGCATACATTGTAGCATGAAAGTTTGTTTATAATCACCATTCTTGAGTTTCATGTGCTGATCCTTGATGCCTGTGTGTCTAAATGGTGCTGTATCTCTAAAGGTTTTGTGCATAAAATGTATTAAAATCCTTAATTGTCAAGTAGAAGAAAAGTTTTACATTTATTAGAAATCACCCATAAAATCTAAGATAAGTTAATTAGGTAAAGAATATATCAGCATCAATAGTAAATCAAAACCACCAAATTAAAATATTGATTTTTCATGTCATGATAAAGGTGTTTTACAAACACATTCAGAACAGTCAGAGAAAAAGTAATGTTATAGAGTTGAGGGTCAAAACTCCAACTAAAGCAACCACTGATCTACAAAATTGTGAGGTTCAACAAAACATTTTCAAAAAAATATAAACCTCTGTTAAGTTTTAAATGATGTTTTGTAGAAATTTGACAGAAATAAAGTTAAACTATAATAAGTGAAACTGGTAATTCTGTTTTTGGAGTTGTTAAATAATCAAGTTTTAATTCAATTGATTTCATGAAATGCTGTAACTGTATGTAGTTTTGTTTCTTGTTCTTTCCTTCAGTGATTCTGCTTGTTAAGCGTTAAGCGCAGTGTTCATCAGTGTCTCAATTTACTCATTTGTTTTCATTCCCTCTGTCAAGTGGACTAAATTAGTAAACTAATATAGGGAATAGTTTTACAAAGCAATAATGCAAAAAGTATTATGTTTACTGGTATTTACATTAACAGTATTTAACTGTTAAATAAACAGTAATTTTATGTTTTATAATTTACAGAATTTTTACGGTCGGTATTTGACATTCTTTTCCTGTTAAAACTACAAAATTTTTTACAGTGTATGTCCCAGAGGAATTTCTATAGAATTCTGATCAATCTGATTTCATGTATACTAACATTCATTATTTGTTACTGATAATAATGAATAATGATATGCATATTTATTTATTTGCAATATAATACAGAAATAAGTGGCATAAATGTATACATTATATGATCAGAATGTTTATTAATATTCTATATTTTATATATTATATACCATACAGCTGTTACAGTTTCTGGCTTCATAATAAAAAATAAAATAATAAAATAATAATAATAATAATAATAATAATTTCATCCTTAATTCTATTTAATTTACTTTTATTTGTATAGCACATTTAACAATGAACATTGTCTCAAAGCAGCTTAATACAAATAATGTGGTAATAAAGAATGAATAAGATTTTTCTTATATTACACTTTTTATTTGCACTGTAGCTACTAAAACATTACTAAATAGTCATCCCTTTATAAGTTTGTTTTCTTTTTCTTTTTCTCCTGAAGGTGATAAATAAATTGTCATGTTACCTAGAAATAATAAGTAGAAATCACCAGCTCGCTCATCAGTGACAAATTACCCTTATAAAGAACATCTTATTAACTTTTATCACCACATTATTTGTGTAAAGCTGCTTTGAGACAATGTTAATTGGTAAAAGCGCAATACAAATAAAAATCATTTGAATTGAATTGAAATAATAAGGAGAAAGTAATTTGTCTTCTCTCACAGCATACTTATTTTAAACTGATTTTAAATGTCTTCCTTATATAAATAGTTTTCAAAAAAACATTTGCTGGAAAAATTGACATCTTAATACTCTTTTCTTTGTTAAACAGTTGCACTTTTTAGAATCAGGTTGCTGTTTAAATATAAGCATCAAAGAGATTTGTTTATTATAACAGAAAATATAAGGAAATCTGGCATAGGATGTTCAAGAAGCACACAACTGTAATTAGTCAGGTGTTCACATACTTTTGGCCTCACATTGTACAGTTACACACAGCACAACTGTGTGCACATCAAAGCATAGCTGGTTCCTATTTTTGAAGGGATATTATGAACATTATACGTACATACTTTTGGAGTCCCCAAGTGCTAAACTCAACAATAGCAGTGTTCATATTATGTTGTGCTATTTTTCCACTACACATATTACTGTCATCAGGAACTCTGATAAGATTAAGTAATTTACTTTCTGCTTTTGTTTGTAGAGCTCAGGTTCACTGGTGGGCGTGCCAATCTCTGGAGTAAGCTTTCTTTTATTTTTATAAATAGGCATCAGATATTATCTGTGTATTATATTATTTATTAAAATTATTATTAAAAGTTAAGAATGACATCATCTTTCTGTGCACAGACAGCTAGATGACAAAGTTCTTTTTGTCTTTCTCAGTGTTTGGGTGATCAGTCAGCTGCTCTTGTGGGACAGATGTGCTTTAAAGATGGCCAGGCCAAAAATACGTAAGTAATATGTAATTCAATTATGCGTGTGATTTATTGCATATCATTGTGAAGCATGATGGAGGCAGGACATCTTTCAGGAAGGTCTTACAAATGTTTGATTTCTGTAGATCAAAAGTGCTTAAAATGTGCATTTTCAGGATTCCCCCTGCCACGCCCCCTTCGGCGGCTGTCAACCTCGGTGCTTCGGAGAATGCCCTGCTCCTTCTCACGTGCGTGCCCCGCCCACAAGGAGCTTCTCTCCTTCGCACTGACGACACACACCTGACTCCTATCTACACGCTAATCATGCCGCCTATATGAACACTCACGGCGCACACTCTCGCGGTCCTTTATTGTATGTTGCTCATGGTCCGACGTGGATGTATGCCAGTGGTGTTCCTGTTTACTCTTTTGGGCCGTGTGTGCGCTTTGCGCTGACCGTGTGTTCACTCAGGTTCATTCTTACTTACCGTCTCTCTCTCGCTCTCTTCGCGCAGCCCGCGCCTGGGATTTACGCTTCCTTTGTTTCACGGATCCGGTTATGTTGGATTTACTCACAGACACGGAGCTGTTGTATTCCGCGCAGTGAGCGCGCCGCAAGACATTTCCTGCCCGCAGCAGGCGTTCACGTTGGCTCCGCCTTTTTTGGTCTGTGTTGGTTTTTTTTTCGATAAAGTTTTCTTTGTTTGCTGCAACTTCGGCTTCCACCTCTGTGTCCGCATGACAGAATAAAGGACCCCCGGAAGGGACACAAAAGAAAAGGAGGAGGACTTTCCCAAAAAAAAAAAAATAAATAAAAAAAATAAAGGTCTGGAAAAGGACTGTTCCAATAAAAAAAAAAAAAAGAAAAAAAGGAGAAGAAAGAGGGAAAGGAAAAAAAAAAAGGAAAAATAAATAAATAAATAAATAAATAAAAGGAAAAAGGAGGATGATCGGATTACTGCCATGGTCCCGGCACGAACCGTACCTCGGAGGTCAGGTTCGCTCGGCAGTGCCCTAGCGCCGGCCAAGCTCCGCCTCCGGGAAAACCCGGAGATTCGCAGCAGTTTTTCGGCCCCTTGATTACGTCACGGAGTTCCTGGCTCACTTCTACGGCAACAGGGCTGAGTGGGGCATGTTCTTACGGAGTGTGGAGGGTTATATGGAGTCGTACCCGTCTCTCTACCCTTCGGAAAGAGCAAAGATCGCGTTCCATATCTCCCTACTGTCTGGAGAATCCCTCTCTCTGGCCAGTGGGTTGTGGGACGTGACTGGAGGCGAGATCTGCTCATGGGCCCGTTTCATCCGGCTTCCGGGAATTAGGGATGGTGACGGCAGATCTCCATCATCTCTCCCCCACTTCCGAGAGCACGGCTTTGCTCCCGAGCTTCCCGGAGAGGTCTGTTCTGCACCAGGGTTTCCCGGAGACCTTCACCCAAATCTCCAACCTGCTCCAGGCCCTCTAGGACGGCTCCGCTCCGCCCCAGATTCTCCAGGGGATCTCTAACATGGTCCAGGCCCTCCAGGATGGCTCCATTCTGCCCCAGGACCTCCAGGAGGTCTTCACCCTGCTCCAGAACCTCCAGGAGGGTTCCGCTGCATTCCAGAGCAGCCCAGAGAGCACAGCTCCGCTCCAGAGCCTCCAGGAGAGCTCCTCTTCACCCAATGGGTTCCCGGAACTTGCAACTCAGCTCAGAGACTGTGAAAGGGAAGTTGAACCACTGCCCCGGGCTCCACCGAAGGCGACGGCTCACCCCACAGTCTCCCTGAAGGCGAAGGCGCGCCCCACAGGCTCTCAGAAGGCGAGGCTACGTCACAGAACTCCTCTCCAGTCAGAGTCATGTCACAGAGCTCCACTCCGGGCGACGTCTCACTTCTGAGCCCCTTCGACAGCGACGTCTCGTCCCAGGGTCACGCTGGAAGTGACATCAAGCCTCCAGGGGCATGCAAGGATGGCCAGGCAGTCTCAAGGCCCTCAGAGAGGGAAGACACCAGCCCAGGTCTGAAGGGAAACACCCTCGCACAGCTGGACCTCTCCGAGGAGAAGGCAGTGGATAAAGGCCCTGTGGAAAGCTCCATTGCCGTCCTAGGACCAGCGGACAGCCACAGGCCCTTCCCAGAGTCACCTGATCGGGATGTCGCAGGCCCAGAGACCTCCAAGGGCAACCCCACAGACCCAGGTTTTGCTGAAGGCGACGTCTCGCTCCGGAGCTCCTCCGAAGGCGGCGTCTCGCTCCCGAGCTCCTCTGAGGGCGACGTCTCGCTCATGAGCTCCACTCTGTCCCAGAGCGACCCCGTGAGCTCCTCTCTGTCCCAGAGCTACCCCGTGAGCTCCTCTCTGTCCCAGAGCAACCCGTGAGCTCCTCTTTGTCCCAGAGGGTCCCCGAGAGCTCCCGAGAGCTCGGTCCCGCTCCAGAGAGTACCCGAGAGCTCCCAGCGTCCCAAGGAGTGCTCAGCTCAGCGTCAGCGCATCCCCGATTCTCCGTCAGGTGTATCGCTCCGTCTCCAGTCTCCATCCAGGGGGTCTTCCAGCCAGTAAGCCCCGTTGAGAGCTCTACCTTGCCTCTGGTGGCCGCCAAGGGTGTCATCCCATTCCAGGTCCCCGTGGATGAAGCGGCACCTTCCCGGTCCTTCCTGGTTAACGGCGATCCGTTCCAGGTCGCCGGGGTGGTTGTCTCTCAGCTCCAGACATCCGCCATGGTCATCACTTCATTCCAGGTCTCCGCGGTGGCCGCCTCCAAGCTCCAGACCTCCGCCAAAAACTTCGCCCAGCCTCGGGCCGCCGAAGGAATCCCCCTCCCTTCGGCGGCTGTCAACCTCGGTGCTTCGGAGAATGCCCTGCTCCTTCTCGCGTGCGCGCCTTGCCCACAAGGAGCTTCTCTCCTTCGCACTGACGACACACACCTGACTCCTATATACAGGCTAATCATGCCGCCTATATGAACACTCACGGCGCACACTCTCGTGGTCCTTTATTGTATGTTGCTCATGGTCCGACGTGGATGTATGCCGGTGGTGTTCCTGTTTACTCTTTTGGGCCGTGTGTGCGCTTTGCGCTGACCGTGTGTTCACTCAGGTTCATCCTTACTTACCGTCTCTCTCTCGCTCTCTTCGCGCAGCCCGCGCCTGGGATTTACGCTTCCTTTGTTTCACGGATCCGGGTATGTTGGATTTACTCGCAGACACGGAGCTGTTGTATTCCGCGCAGTGAGCGCGCCGCAAGACATTTCCTGCCCACAGCAGGCGTTCACGTTGGCTCCGCCTTTTTTGGTCTGTGTTGGGTTTTTTTTGTTCAATAAAGTTTTCTTTGTTTGCTGCAACTTCGGCTTCCACCTCTGTGTCCGCATGACAGAATAAAGGACCCCCGGAAGGGACACAAAAGAAAAGGAGGAGGACTTTCCCAGAAAAAAAAAAAAAAGAGGGGGAATTCTGGAAAAGGACTGTTCCAATAAAAAAGAAAAAAAGAAAAAAAGGAGAAGAAAGAGGGAAAGGAAAAAAAAAAAGGAAAAATAAATAAATAAATAAATAAAAGGAAAAAGGAGGATGATCGGATTACTGCCATGGTCCCGGCACGAACCAAACCTCGGAGGTCAGGTTCGCTCGGCAGTGCCCAAGCGCCGGCCAAGCTCCGCCTCCGGGAAAACCCGGAGATTCGCAGCAGTTTTTTGGCCCCTTGATTACGTCACGGAGTTCCTGGCTCACTTCTCCGGCAACAGGGCTGAGTGGGGCATGTTCTTACGGAGTGTGGAGGGTTATATGGAGTCGTACCCGTCTCTCTACCCTTCGGAAAGAGCAAAGATTGCGTTCCATATCTCCCTACTGTCTGGAGAATCCCTCTCTCTGGCCAGTGGGTTGTGGGACGTGACTGGAGGCGAGATCTGCTCATGGGCCCGTTTCATCCGGCTTCCGGGAATTAGGGATGGTGACGGCAGATCTCCATCATCTCTCCCCCACTTCCGAGAGCACGGCTTGCTCCCGAGCTTACCGGAGAGGTCTGTTCTGCACCAGGGTTTCCCGGAGACCTCCACCCAAATCTCCAACCTGCTCCAGGCCCTCTAGGACGGCTCCGCTCCGCCCCAGATCCTCCAGGGGATCTCTAACGTGCTCCAGGCCCTCCAGGATGGCTCCATTCTGCCCCAGGACCTCCAGGAGGTCTTCACCCTGCTCCAGAACCTTCAGGAGGGTTCCGCTGCGTTCCAGAGCAGCCCAGAGAGCACAGCTCCGCTCCAGAGCCTCCAGGAGAGCTCCTCTTCACCCAATGGGTTCCCGGAACTTGCAACTCAGCTCAGAGACTGCGAAAGGGAAGTCGAACCACTGCCCCCGGGCTCCACCGAAGGCGACGGCTCACCCCACAGTCTCCCTAAAGGCGAAGGCGTGCCCCACAGGCTCTCAGAAGGCGAGGCTACATCACAGAACTCCTCTCCAGTCGGAGTCATGTCACAGAGCTCCACTCCGGGCGACGTCTCACTTCTGAGCCCCTTCGACAGCGACGTCTCGTCCCAGGGTCATGCTGGAAGTGACATCAAGCCTCCAGGGGCATGCAAGGATGGCCAGGCAGTCTCAAGGCCCTCAGAGAGGGAAGACACCAGCCCAGGTCTGAAGGGAAACACCCTCGCACAGCTGGACCTCTCCGAGGAGAAGGCAGTGGATAAAGGCCCTGTGGAAAGCTCCATTGCCGTCCTAGGACCAGCGGACAGCTACAGGCCCTTCCCAGAGTCACCTGATCGGGATGTCGCAGGCCCAGAGACCTCCAAGGGCAACCCCACAGACCCAGGTTTTGCTGAAGGCGACGTCTCGCTCCGGAGCTCCTCCGAAGGCGGCGTCTCGCTCCCGAGCTCCTCTGTCCCAGAGCGACCCCGTGAGCTCCTCTCTGTCCCAGAGCTACCCCGTGAGCTCCTCTCTGTCCCAGAGCGACCCCGTGAGCTCCTCTCTGTCCCAGAGGGTCCCGAGAGCTCCGAGGCTCGGTCCCGCTCAGAGAGTACCCGAGAGCTCCCAGCGTCCCAAGGAGTGCTCAGCTCAGCGCCAGCGCATCCCCGATTCTCCGTCAGGTGTATCGCTCCGTCTCCAGTCTCCATCCAGGGGGTCTTCCAGCCAGTAAGCCCCGTTGAGAGCTCTACCTTGCCTCTGGTGGCCGCCAAGGGTGTCATCCCATTCCAGGTCCCCGTGGGTGAAGGGGCACCTTCCCGGTCCTTCCTGGATAACGGCGATCCGTTCCAGGTCGCCGGGGTGGTTGTCTCTCAGCTCCAGACATCCGCCGTGGTCATCACTTCATTCCAGGTCTCCGCGGTGGCCGCCTCCAAGTTCCAGACCTCCGCCAAAAACTTCGCCCAGCCTCGGGCCGCCGAAGGAATCCCCCTGCCACGCCCCCTTCGGCGGCTGTCAACCTCGGTGCTTCGGAGAATGCCCTGCTCCTTCTCGCGTGCGCGCCCCGCCCACAAGGAGCTTCTCTCCTTCGCACTGACGACACACACCTGACTCCTATATACAGGCTTATCATGCCGCCTATATGAACACTCACGGCGCACACTCTCGCGGTCCTTTATTGTATGTTGCTCATGGTCCGACGTGGATGTATGCCGGTGGTGTTCCTGTTTACTCTTTTGGGACATGTGTGCGCTTTGCGCTGACCGTGTTTTCGCTCAGGTTCATCCCCGCTACTTACCATCTCTCTCTCGCTCTCTTCGCGTAGCCCGCGCCTCTTTCTGGACGCACCTGGGATTTACGCTTCCTTTGTTTCACGGATCCGGGTATGTTGGATTTACTCACAGACACGGAGCTGTTGTATTCCACGCAGTGAGCGCGCCGCAAGACATTTCCTGCCCGCAGCAGGCGTTCGCGTTGGCTCCGCCTTTTTTGGTCTGTGTTGGTTTTTTTTGTTGAATAAAGTTTTCTTTGTTTGCTGCAACTTCGGCTTCCGCCTCTGTGTCCGCATGACAGCATTATTTAAATGAAACAATTATAAATTTTTTTGTTTGGTTTGTTTGCTTGTCATTTATTTGTTTATTTAATATACAACAAAAGAGTGTTTAATTGAATTTAATGTGATAATGATGTTAGCATTATGACCTTTTTTCTGATCTTACTACTTAACATGGAGCATATCAGCATACAACATTTTAGTACCCGGACCTTAAATTAAATGAATGTATAAATTGCAGTGGCTGGCGGTTTAGTTGTGTTGCTTTAATTGAGCAATCTTTTGTGTACTTCTTTAAAATTTTAGTTTTTAAATCTGTAATTTTACTTTTATTTAAGTATGTTTTGTTTAAAGTATTGTACTCAACTACATTTTAAATCATATCCATCGCTGAGTAAAAAAAAAAAGGAAAATAATGCAAAGGGGAACAAATTGCACACTGGAAACTACTGTACAGATTGATTGATGGGTGAAGAATAAACATGCTACACTCACAGGAAAGAAAGTTGGAGATGGACAAGACAGATGCTGTCGAATTCCTATGAAAGAAACCTCTGCCCATATTTAAGCGTCCACTTTGACTTCAAATGCAAGAAAAACAACAGTTCATTTTTATTTGTATAGTGCGTTTAACAATGAACATTGTCTTAAAGCAGCTTCACACAGACAATGCAGTAAAAAAATAAATAAGATGATCTTTATAAGTGTAAGTTTGTATCTGATGAGCAAGCTGGTGGCGAGTATGGCAAGGAAAAACTCCCCGAGATGGCATAAGGAAGAAACCTTGAGAGGAACCAGACTCAAAAGGGAACCCATCCTCATCTGGGTGGCACCGAATGTCTATTTATTACAGATAAAGGAGCAGAAGGAACAGCCCAAGTGTCGAGGATCATTACCGGTGATGAAACTTGGGTGTACGGGTGTGACCCTGAGACAAAGCAACAGTTTTCACATTGGAAGAGCCCATCATCTCCACAAAAAATGGCAAGGCAGGTCCAGAGCTCGACCAATGCACGTAATCGTCTTTTTCGACATTTGCGGCATTGTGCAAACTATCAATAGCGAATTCTACTGCCAGGTTTTAAGGTGTCAGTGGGAGAACATTTGGCGAAAGTGACCAGATGTGGGGTGCACAAGTTGCAAAATCTTTTGATACCACCTTGTACCTCAGAGGAGGAGGAGGAGCCAGAGGAGCCAAAGTAGAAGACATATGAGGGTGATCATGATAAAGAGCTTTCTCTTTGCTATCGTCCTCTCTGAGTCAAAATCAGCATGGAGGTTTTAAGTAACTAAAAATCAGATCTTCTCTGAAACCAGATCAGGGTTAAACGTGTTAGTCCTTCAAACATATCATAACATTTAAATAAATTTTATTTGTTTGAAGAAAATCTTGGTGATGTGTTTGTTACCACCCTAACACTTAATTTATTTAGGAAAAATAAGAATTTTAGAACTTTTCCCCCTGGGTCTCAGGAGGATATTTCCTTGTTCTTTTTTAACTACTTTAGACTGTATCTATCAGCTAAGTGCTCATTCAGTGCATATTCAGCTCATTCATTACTTTGTCTTTTTAAACAATGGATCTTTTAAAGTTCAACAAACAAGGGTAATAGTTTTTCATTCAGAACCGTACACCTGATGTTCCTGATAGGCTTTGACTACACTTCAAACATGACAGATAAAGAGGTTATTGAAAGTGAGCAAGTGATGGAGTAACTGGAGTATGGAGTAACAAATTCCAGCATAGGGGCCAGCCACAAGTGATAATAAAATTTTTAATTTGCATTTCATTTTTAAATTCAACACCTGAATTAAGGCTGCTGAGTTCTGAGGACCCTGATCATTCAGTTTGTTCAGGACACTGCAAATAACATTTTCAATGAAGACTTTACATATCATTACATTTTTATGAACTAGTACATTTGAGAGTGTCTGCTGGTGTCTAGATCACCTATGTCTATGGTGATAGTTGTGGTTTGGCTGTATCAAGTCTGTCTCAAGGCTTTCAAACATGTTGAAAAGCTCTTCAAAATATGATGTAAATGAATAAAAGTGTGTAGGTTTTGGAATTCATTGTAATTATAAAGTATATATGAATGAAAATGCATGATAACATATTTGCAGATGTTTTTATGTACAAAAGTCATTGGTAAATCAAGGCTTGAAGTGCGGGAACGATTTTTGTCTTTATCTAGTATTGAGCTGTTTAGTTTGTCTTAGCAGTTTGATTGTCTGTAGCCCGAAATTGCAGGCAGGATTTTAGCCTGATATGTGTTTCTGTATTACATCACCACTTTGACCCTCATGTTTATGACTTAGTGACAAATGAAATATAACTCAGAGTAAGAAATTATTAATGCATTATTTATCTAAATACACATTAAGCAGCATTTCATACATTATATATTATATAAGAGCTGCTTATATATAAATATTCTACACACCAGTTTTTTCTACTGTTGCAGATATGGAACCGGTTGCTTCATGTTGAAAAATACTGGAGTCAAGGTATTTTATACTTTACACATAAAATTATTTAATTTGTTCTCATTTACCAGATGACATTTGGTAACTATTAACTATTCCCCAGCCTGTGATGTCAGAGCATGGTCTTCTTACAACAATTGCATACAAACTGGGAAAAGACAAACCTGCTCACTATGCATTAGAGGTGAGTATTTCTTTAGTTTTTTTTATTATGTCCTAAAATATGTCTTGAATACAAAATCAAAAAGAAAAGAAAAGTAGGTAAAAAACAAATGTGCCCCAGATTAAACAAGATATCAAGAAGTGCCTTTGCACTTGTTTGAGTTTTATTTGTCTATATAAATAAATCATATACACAAATAATGTACAGTTCAGTTTTACAAATGCACTCTATAGTGTTAAATATTATTCATTGTTTTACATACATTTTCTAACAATCAGTGGTTAAGACATTGGACTTTGTAACGTAACCATCAAGAAGCACCAGTTGGGTCCTTGAGCAAGGCCCTTAACCCTGAACTGCTCAATTGTATTCGCTTTTGTTAAGGGTGTCTGCCAAATGCTGTAAATGTAAATTAAGATATTATATGCTTAAAATTTATATTCTGTTATAAAGAGGATGTCTTTTACTGCCTTCAGCGAATTCTTTTTGCAGCCACACTTTTTGTGACACACTCTATACATTAGTCATCTTATTCTATCTTCTTTTAATAAAAAGGCATAGTAAGTGAGTTTTTCATACTGTAACCTATTTGATCATTTCAATGATCGAACCTTTGCATTCTTCACTTTTTTCAAAATGCACTTTGTATGTCTTCTAAAATCTTTGGGTTTTTCGACGTCCTGAAACATACAGTATCTGAAAGGCTCAGCACCACAATAGATAGAGCTATAAGAGAGCTTCTGTTTCTTTTTGTCTGCTCATTTTGTCATATTTATTCCCCCTTTAGTAGTGAATGTGCAGCTTATATAGCAGTACAGATTTACTGTCCTCTGAAAATAACTCAACAGCCATTATTGTCAAAATTACTGGCAACAAAAGTGCACACTACAAATTGCATTTACAGAGTGAGTAGCCACAGTGCTAACTCTAGTTTCTTTTTTATACCCCTGGCTTTGTTGTGTATGTTTTCAGTGTAATAATAATAATAAAAGAAAAACACTGACACTACACAACAGTGTGAGATGGAAAATAAGCAAACTCTCATTCCACCACTTAATACGTACTTTCCTGAGGGTGGGGGTGTGATTTTAACTGTGTTCCACATGTAAAAAGGATTTAATTTGGTCCACATGTGCACCCAACCGAAAGCCTGAAACGAAAAAGTTTGGTAATAATACATGTACCGTTACACCCCTAGCAGAAACCCACAAAACTCCAGCCCGTGTTCTTGAAATTCATTTTCTGATTATTTGAATAATTATCAGATGATTTGAATTGAAAAAAGTAGTACAGGCCAAGAATTGTAAAAAAAAAAAAAAAAGTTTAGACTAGAGGATTAGACTAGTACTTAGCAGTCATGACTTTTCTTACAAACTAAATCTAAATACTTTACTCTTGTACGTTAAACAGTTCATAAGTTTTGAACCTACTAGAGTTAAATAACTTATGTCTGGCTTTTGTTTTGTCTTCAAAAGTTGCATTTCTTATGGTTCCTGTGATTGATACATGATTTAGGGATCTGTTGCAATTGCTGGAGCAGTAGTCAGGTGGCTAAAAGACAATCTGGGAATCCTCACATCCTCATCTGAAATTGGTGAGCCATTACACTGTTGTTTCATTGCATAACAAATATTGTCACTACATTTTTGTATTTAAATGTTTAAACAGTGCACTTTTTACACCACTTGAAATGTCTGAGATTCCACTATGCGGATATACAAGTCTATATAAGATCTAGTCATATGATGTTTCCAAGAACTTTTGCCAATAAATGTCCAAAATCTTTCAATAGAGAAGTTGGCTGCTGCAGCTGGGACATCTTATGGCTGTTATTTTGTTCCAGCATTTTCTGGGCTTTATGCTCCCTACTGGGAACCCAGTGCTCGAGGGTAAGTATAATTAAAGCATAAATTAAGAAAATACATTACAAAATGAATCAAGCAGATCTGACCTTCAAATCTGAACTTAGGCCCTGTTTAATGCCAGTATGTACTCATACGTACAGTAGAATTATCCATATCTTAAACTCCTGTATATAAAAGGGCACCTAGAAATGCACTTTTATTTTTTCTATGAAATTTTCACTTTCTTTTTTTCTTTTCTTTTTTTTTTTTTTTTAATAAGTAGCAGGCCACTGGATATAAATGAAGGTTATACAATTCAGTTCAATTTGCCTTTAGGACATGGCACATGATAAATTATTTTAGTTTTGTTTTTAAGCTGTTATTGCATAAATAAAATATAGTTCACCTGCAAATGCAACTCTCTGCCATTGCACTCTTAAGGGTGTGTGTGATCAGTGTGTGATTTGGCGGTTCCACAGTTAACCGAGGTCAAGATAAGTGGGTTCGACTGTAGTATAGTATATTATGCTATGTATATATATATATATATATATATATATATATATATATATATATATATATATATATATATATATATATATATATACAGTGAGGAAAATAAGTATTTGAACACCCTGCTATTTTGCAAGTTCTCCCACTTAGAAATCATGGAGGGGTCTGAAATTGTCATCGTAGGTGTCCACTGCATGTCCACTGTGAGAGACATAATCTAAAAAAAAAATCCAGAAATCACAATATATGATTTTTTAACTTTTTATTTGTATGATACAGCTGCAAATAAGTATTTGAACACCTAAGAAAGTCAATGTTAATATTTGGTACAGTAGCCTTTGTTTGCAATTACAGAGGTCGAACGTTTCCTGTTTTCACCAGGTTTGCACACACTGCAGGAGGGATTTTGGCCCACTCCTCCACACAGATCTTCTCTAGATCAGTCAGGTTTTTGGCCTGTTGCTGAGAAACACAGAGTTTGAGCTCCCTCCAAAGATTCTCTATTGGGTTTAGGTCTTAAGACTGGCTAGGCCATGCCAGAACCTTGATATGCTTCTTACAGAGCCACTCCTTGGTTATCCTGGCTGTGTGCTTCGGGTCATTGTCATGTTAGAAGATCCAGCCTCGACCCATCTTCAATGCTCTAACTGAGGGAAGGAGGTTGTTCCCCAAAATCTCGCAATACATGGCCCCGGTCATCCGCTCCTTAATACGGTGCAGTCCCCCTGTCCCATGTGCAGAAAAACACCCCCAAAGCATGATGCTACCACCCCACACAGTAGGGATGGTGTTCTTGGGATGGTACTCATCATTCTTCTTCCTCCAAACACGTTTAGTGGAATTATGACCCAAAAGTTCTATTTTGGTCTCATCTGACCACATGACTTTCTCCCATGACTCCTCTGGATCATCCAAATGGTCATTGGCAAACTTAAGACGTGCCTGGACATGTGCTGGTTTAAGCAGGGGAACCTTCCGTGCCATGCATGATTTCAAACCATGACGTCTTAGTGTTTTACGAACAGTAACCTTGGAAACGGTGGTCCCAGCTCTTTTCAGGTCATTGACCAGCTCCTCCCGTGTAGTTCTGGGCTGATTTCTCACCTTCCTTAGGATCATTGAGACCCCACGAGGTGAGATCTTGCATGGAGCCCCAGTCCGAGGAGATTGACAGTCATGTTTAGCTTCTTCCATTTTCTAATGATTGCTCCAACAGTGGACCTTTTTCACCAAGCTGCTTGGCAATTTCCCGGTAGCCCTTTCCAGCCTTGTGGAGGTGTACAATTTTGTCTCTAGTGTCTTTGGACAGCTCTTTGGTCTTGGCCATGTTAGTAGTTGGATTCTTACTGATTGTATGGGGTGGACAGGTGTCTTTATGCAGCTAACGACCTCAAACAGGTGCATCTAATTTAGGATAATAAATGTAGTGGAGGTGGACATTTTAAAGGCAGACTAACAGGTCTTTGAGGGTCAGAATTCTAGCTGATAGACAGGTGTTCAAATACTTATTTGCAGCTGTATCATACAAATAAATAGTTTAAAAATCATATATTGTGATTTCTGGCCCCTCCATGATTTCTAAGTGGGAGAACTTGCAAAATAGCAGGGTGTTCAAATACTTATTTTCCTCAATCTCACTCGCTCTCTCTCTCTCTCTCTCTCTCTCTCTCTCGCTCTCTCTCTCTCTCTCTAGTGTATATATGTATACACTGGTGATCAAAATTTGAGAACTACTTATAAACAATTGAACAATTCTGAAATAATGTCATCTTCACTGCTCAACAGTTAAAGGAGTTTTTGTCCTGTCTATACCATGCTACCAGAACACCTTTTCCACAAAATAACTAAGGCATTTAAAAAAAAAAACATTATTTTGCAGAAAACACACTGATCAAAATTAGAGAATGATATATATATATATATATATATATATATATATATATATATATATATATATATATATATATATATATATATATATATATACTTCATAAAATTATAAATAAAATTATAAATATAAAATTTAGGCAAATCATGTGAAGGATTAGTTTAATAATGAGGGTCAAGTGCTAGTCACAATGAGACAGCAATCAATACAATGTGTAGGAAGCACTGTGACAGTAACTTCAGGTACTGTTTAAATAAAATATGTGAATTAATATAGAGCAAATGTATTTGTTATAATGATGCCACCATAAGTAATTAAATTTTCTTGATTAAATCTTTAAAACAAGCTCTTTTTTCAAATTAATGATATTTATTTCTTTATAAAAGATTGTTTATCAGTTATATTCATGTCATGCTTTATAACAGTAATGAACATTACAACAATAAACAAAGTTAACATTAAATGTTATTCCATTCTTTTAAGGATTATCTGTGGTCTGACACAGTTCACAAACAGGAGTCACTTGGCTTTTGCAGCACTGGAAGCAGTGTGCTTTCAAACACGAGAGGTAATGCAAAGAAACACAATATTATATTACAGCTTTTCTCAGTTGCTTTGGAGTGTATTTAAGATCAGAAATAAAAAACATAAAACTTTTTGTTCAACATGTAGTCACATATGCATCTCATAAAAACATTTATCATTACTTGGATCACATTGCAAATGATTTGGTACATTTATTAAATTGATTGTATACAATTGTCTGCTGTTTCCTACATTATCATTTTTTTATGTCACCTGAATAGTTTTAACCCACAAAACATTTCGGCATCAGTTCATTGCATAAATCAGTAAATGCAAAATGCTTACAGTTTTTTTTTCAGTTGCTTTGAAGCGTTTCTCAGATCAGAAATGAAATTCTCAAAACTACTTGTTTAACCTCCACATCATTTAATCACTTGTGCACATCATTTTTATTGCTGTGATTGTGGATTGTTGCAAAATTGTGAATGCTTTGATACATTAATTTAATTGATTGTGTACAGTTGTCTGCTGTTTCCTACATTATCAGTTGTTTATGTCACTTGAATAGTTTTAACCCACAAAATATCTCAGGATCAGTTCATGGCATATGTAATTGAATGCAAAAAGGTTGCACTGTTGTCTTAATCTGTCAACCTTAAAATTCTATTAAACTCTTTTTTTAAATGTGTTTTGAATTGATGAATTGTGCAGATGAATCTTGAATGTCACTAATGAAGGAGAGTGTATGGCATCAGATCAACCAATAATTAACTAGTTCTCTAAAATAGGTCAAAGGTGAATCTTGTGAACAACAGGTTGCTCTGACAGACAGAGCAAAACACAGAATTACAATTTCTAAAAAATGTATAAACAACCAAGAAACGATTGAACACGAATGAACACAGAACAGTAAATGTGTGAATTCTGCCCAGTTTTATGTAATCAGTATTATTCAAATATGCAATCAAATAAATACATTTATCAAGCTGAAATTCATAAATGCCATAAAGAAGAAATTCAGTCTTGTGCAATTTCAATTATTGACTGAACATTTTGACAATCTTGTTTGTACACAATGACAAAAGGACTTGGTGATGAGATGTTCATTGACACAAATACTTACTTTTGTAAGTGTTAGGAAGTTTTTCCTATCCGGCTCGAAGGACTGAATGTTAGGAAGTTTTCCTCTCTAGCTCGAAGGACCATATTAGGATTTTCACTATCTGGTGTGCGCTGATCAGGGGATTGTACTCGCCCCAGCGCGTCAGTAAAAACACGGTACAGGATTCAGAACACTCAACTTTACTGGGTATAGGATAGATCATATATGAGGTGATTCTTGCTGTCTTCTGTTAGTTGCTGTTCGGTAGGTTGCGTGATGCAGCCACTGCTGAATGGTCAGTGCTGAGTGACAGGTTACACGATGTCGAATGGCCACGGTTCAATGACGACTGCTGCCACTGGTCAATGACAACTGCTGCTCAGTGTTCTGGCCTTTTATACTCTTGATGGAGGACAGTGCACTATGATGTAATTTTAAGAAAAGTACTGGCTTTTGCAAGAAATGTAAAGTGTTGTACTGTTTGTACTAATTGTTTTGAGAAATGCACTTACCGGATTGCAAAAATGCTGCAAAGCAATTTAGAAAAACTGTAAGCATCTAGTCTTTATTAACACTATGCATAGGAACATGCATGAAGCGGCAGCATAAAATCATGCACATTTAGGATTTTCAGTTAATTTTTACATGAAATGTCAGAAGAATAAGGAAATTGTAATCTCTTTAGCTTTGACCATGAAATGGTTAGTGGGGTCAAATTTCTATAAGTGCTGATGGTCTGGGATTGCAAAAATAAACAGGCTAAATTAGCTGACAGAAAGACAAACTTACCACTTTTCGCAACTATGTTAAGCAGAAAAGCATCTCAGAATGAACAGCTTGAGACTAACAGGTTACACCATGGTCATGACAATGTTCTTCAGTGACCTTTCCAGTCACCAGATTCGCATCAAACAAATAATTTTTGATATTTTGTAGAACGGGAAATTTTCAGCATGAAAATACGTTTGTCAAATCTGCATCTGTTGCAAGACACAATCATGTGAACATAACCCAGAATTTAATTTTTTGCTGTTAAATGGCTTTACTTTACTCCTACCTTTAATAAAGCCAGTTGTTGCTGGTGTTCAAAAGTGTTTGACTTGTAGTGTCTATAATTAAGTATTGATATAAAGAAGATAAAAATGAAAACAGTGTTAGACAGTAATTTGCAAATTACGCATAAACTGAGACCATTGAATGTGGCCATTAATAAATAGCCAGGTTAAAAATATTAGAATATAATCTGCATGTTTTTTTAATTGAAAGTAACAGCACTTGAGGAAGTAACAGTTTTTCATTGTCAGCTTTGTTTTTGCTGCAGGTTTTGGAAGCGATGAATCAAGACAGTGGTGCCTCACTTACTCAGTTACAGGTAGATGGAGGAATGACAGCTAACAAACTGCTAATGCAACTCCAGGCCGATATCCTCTGTATTCCAGTTGGTAAGTTTGTTAAATATCCTATCTGACACAGTGTTATCATCAAATGTTCAAAGATTTCTTACATTTACATTATTTTAATGATCCATACTCCAAAATACTCTCTTCTAGAGCCACTTATTCAAAGGTGTGTCTGTTGTGATGAGTGGGTTCTGCTACATGAATCTGAGTGACTCCTAATGAATCTAAAATAAACATTAGGATAGACAGCACCTTGCATAGCTTGTTACCAATGTGTTTATCTTTTCGAAACTGCCTTTAATATAAAAAATTGCTTGGTCTTTTAAGTGGACAGGGGAGACTGAGCCATCATATGAAGTCTTGCAATGCAGGTTCAGATTAAAACCACAAAGAGCCTGAGTATTAAATATGTAAAAAAAAGGAAGTCTATGTAGATTTTTGATTGTTGTTCAATATGCACAATTTTTAGTAAAGTAACATACAGTGGAACCCACTTATCTCGACCTCGGTTAACTATTACTACAACCCTATTAAGTCGACGTTTTTGAAGTGGAACCGCCAAATTCTCGCTTTGTCTTAGCATTTTTTAATCGGTTATGTCGATTTTTTTTTTATGTCGCCGAACCCCCATTTATCTCAAGCACAAGGGGGGGCAAATTTGCCACTAAACGTCGGTTATGTCAGGAATCCCCCTGCCACGCCCCCTTCGGCGGCGGCATTCCCCAAAGCACCCTGCTTCTTCTCCCGTGCGCTCCTTGCAGTCATGCTGATCACACACACCTGACTCTCATTCACTCGCACATCCCATCTCCTATTTAAGCCCCTCACCTCCACACACTCGCGGTCTGTTATTGTTTGTGCATGATCGTATGTGTTGGTTCATGATGGTTTGTGTAATCACGTATACGTATCCCGCTACGTACTCCACATTCTCTCAACGGCTGCACCCCGGATTACCCCGATCCTGCTGTTTTCCATGTTCACGCTGTCTGCACCACGTTTATCCGTTGCTGCCCAGCGCTGCGCTTTCCATAGCGCGGATCCGTGGATTCTCTACACAAACTGTCTCTGCTTTCACAGAACTTCGTGGACCGCGTTCCTGGAGCGCACCACTGGATATTACTGCTTCGCTACAAGTATTGGTGGATTATCTCCTGAGTATTCTCAATAAACTTTGTTTGTGTTGACTTTGGCTTCCGCCTCCTTATCCGCATTACAGGTTATCTCAATCCGCATGACCAATCAATCAAATCACGGCAACGCTGTTGTGTAAAAAACCCTCCAAAAACACATGCATGCACATTCTCATTTAATAACGCACATCATGTACATTAAGAAATTTCAAGCACGTTAATATATTGCCGCCATATTGGTTTTCGTTTGTCTCGATCATCGGTTATCTCGACGCTTTTTGGCATCCCCCTAGGCCGGCGACATAACCGGGTTCCACTGTAATAGATTTAAATGACAGCTAATCAAGGGCTAAATTAAATCTTTAGTCCTTGTTATAACCTGTGTTATAATGAAAGTCTGCATGAATGTATAATAGTTGGAGATATAAACTTTCAATATGTTGCCAGACTATTGTAATCATGAAATATCAAAATAGTTTTGTGTAACTACTGTACTCTACTAATACTCAGAATCAGAATCATGCTAATATGTACAAGCACAGCTTTAAGGTTTCTGACCATGCTAACTGCCATATCACTTCAGCTAATGTGTGCCTATGGAGAATCTCCTGCATTCAAAAAGTTGTGGATCAATTCTTTAACGTAACAAAGAGTCTATTTTAGAGCAGGTGTATTAAGGGAGGGAAGGGAAAACTATTAGTCTTTTTCTGAGAGGTTTATTGATAAAGAAGGTCATGATATCTGTTTGACCTTTCTCTAGATTCAAAATGATGCATTTGTTTATTTTAAATGATTTGAAACTATGAAATCTGAGGAAGAATCATTTTTATACTACAGGTCCATTTAACTATACATTATATCATAATGTTAAGAATGTTGTTATTAAACTTTTTTAAGAGCAAAAAAAAAAATCCATTTTTATTTTTGAGAGCAAAAGTCTGTTTTAAGTGAACAAAAGTAAGATTATCAATTCAATTCAATTGATTTTAATTTTTATAGTGCTTTTAACAATGAACATTGTCTCAAAGCAGCTTTACACAGATAATTATCAGGTATTAACTGAGAGTTTTGGCACTTGTGGGAATGAATTTTGTACTGGTTGCTGAAAATCCACATTCAGCAGGTAGAGAATTGTGCAACCAATTACATTAAATGGGCATTAAATAAACACACAACACAGATACACATAATGGCTTACATCATTTATTCCAAAAATGTTTTTCTATCATTTTTATCTTTACCTTTTTAAAGTTCTCCGCAAGTCTATATTTTATTATAAATATTTTGTCAGGCTTTAAAAGTTTTAAAACTGTTACTATTTCTCCTGTGTAGTGAGACCATCAATGTCTGAGACCACTGCACTGGGGGCAGCAATGGCTGCTGGAGCAGCTGAAGGGGTTGAGGTGTGGAGCATTAATCTTGAGGACACGGCCTTTGTGTCCTCTGAGAAATACAACCCGCAGATCAATCCAGAAGGTGAGAGCTGAGACGATCAGCCATTTTTCATCTAGTCATGACCATTTTAGAGTTAGCTCTGATTTAATTTTGAATAATTAAATTAAAAATAAATTTATTCTGAGTGAATAGAAAAACAATCTGAATGAATACAAATTATGGGCACTGATATAATAATCAAAGTGTATATGTAATCTGTATATGCTAATGTAGTCCTGCTATTGACATCTAAATGACTGAATGTCCTGACCAACAGAATGATTTATCCTTCTTTTACTGAAGTCACTGTATGAAGTGCAATCATCCACCCCATACATAAATCTGCTCTGATGGAGAAAATGACCAGTGTACAATTTGATTGGAGCTTAACAATGCAACAATTGGTTACAATTTCAAATCTCCCAGTGCATTTCGTAGGTGAATTAATCATACTACGCAAGAGATGTTTCTTATGGTTCTACAGAAAGTTTGTCATTTTAATAAATGCTGATTAGGAGGAATTAATAAATTATGTAATTTTTGAGCAGAGAGTGAATTCAGATATGCAAGATGGAAGAAAGCCGTCCAGAAAGCCATGAACTGGGAGACTATGGATCCACTTTCTAATGTAAAAGGTAACACCTTTTTATACACACACACACACACACACACACACACACACACACACACACACACACACACATTAATCAAACACTGAATTGGGAACAGCACAAAAACATGTGAACACATGAACAAATGATGGCACAGGAGTAAAAACAGACCCTGGTTCTGGAGGCAGGCATTGTCTGTCTTTGTAAAATCCATTATACACAGTTAGAGAAAGAAAGTAAGAAAGTTCACTGAGGGAATCTGATAGAGTCAAGCTTGGGCATGCGGATAACTCGGTTCTAAATCACAGATTGATGATGTCAGCAAATTATTCTTTCACATTATGTGCTGAAAACACGAAAGCTGAAGCAGATGCAGAAGTAAATGTTTCCAACTAGCTGTTACATAAACAAAATCAATATAATCAATTATAGTTAAAGCAATATAAATAACAAATAACTGATATAATTTTTTATATAAACACAATTTTTTTATATATGCAAATATATAAAAGAATAGACGAATAAGACATACTATAATATTACAAGTATATACACAACACAATATATAAATACAGATGAGGGAAAGTACGTATTGCAGGTTGTATTGCACACAGGTGGTATTGCACGTATTGCAGTTAATATTGCACGTATTTCAGGTTATATTGCACATATTGCAGGTAATATTGCACGTATTGCAGGTAATATTGCACACAGTAGTATTATTAAATAGTAAAACAGTAAAAACAGTAACTATTACACCATTGAACAGTAATAGCAGTGTGTATTTTGGTTAATGGTTCACTGGGAGCAGCTTTTATTGTACAGTCTAATAGCAGCAGGGAGAAAAGACCTTTTGTATCGCTCCTTCAGACACTTAGGATGTAACAGTCTGTCACTGAAGGAGCTGCTCAATGAGGTAACAGTTTCATACAGGGGGTGGGAGGCGTTCTGCAGTAAGGATGATAGTTTTGCTACCATCCTCCTTTCTACCACCTCCTGTACAGTGTCCAGGGGAGTTTAATGTCAGTGTGTGACATGTAAAAGAGTGAATCATAGGCATGGATCTCTATCAGCTCATTAGTGGTGTAATAGAGTAATAAGTGTGAGGTCACTACGGTTGCATCAGAATCAAAATCAGAATCAGTTCAAGTTCACAGGTGCAGGGTTGCAATCTAGTAGTCCTTGTTGATTGAGTTCATGTAACACATATGAGATGACAGTGTAAGTTCTACATTAATTTTAGAGTTTGCGGAGACAGATCAGATATGATATTGGGTCATTAGTATTGTTGATGAGGTCAATTGGAGATGGGAAGAAGCATGGCTTGTGTACAGGATAAGAGAGGTCAGCTGCTATCATATCTGCCTGTTTCAGGGTCCTGGAAGAGTACAGGCCCTGTAGTCTAGGCAGAGTGGCTGTCATGCTGCAGTCTGCCTTGGAGGAGGTGAGAATGGACTCAGTGATGGAAGTGTAAAAGTGCCCAGGAAGCAGAAGGAGTAAACACTGTTAAATGCTGTTCTGGGTGTATTAGGCCACCAGATAGTTAATTTCTCCCCTGTAGGTAGACTCATCTCCTTTAGTGATAAGCCCAAGGATGGTGCTGTCATCTGCAAACTTGAGTAAACACAGCCTTGTGGGGAGCTAGTGATGGTGGTCTGGGAGTCAGAGACATGTCTTCCCATTTTTACTTGTTTTTTCCTGTCAGACAGAAAGTCTGTGTTCCACCTGCACCTGTATTGTTTAGAGACAGTGGCATTGAGTAAAAGACAGGAGGTGGAGCTGGAGGTAGCAGAGCTGAAGATGAAGTTGAGGTTTTTGTTGGGAGTGACGACGATGGACAGGATTAGAAATGAGTTTATTAGAGGGACAGTGTATGTAGGACGTTTTGGGGATAAGGTGAGGGAGGTGAGATTGAGATGGTTTGGACATGTGCAGAGGAGGGACATGGGGTATATCGGTAGAAGAATGCTGAGGATGGAGCCACCAGGAGGGAGGAAAAGTGGAAGACAAAGGAGTCGGTTTATGGATGTGGTGAAGGAAGACATGCAAGTTTGAAAGAGGCAGATGTAGAGGACGGGGGTATGGAGACGGATGATCCGCTGTGGCGACCCCTAATGGGAGCAGCTGAAAGAAGAAGAAGTAGTTTAAAGGTTTTTGTTTTTTTAGAGAATGTTGTGAATATCTATTAAACCACTACTTCTGTTTTTAACTTTCAAACTGTCAGTTCTCCTTTCCACTGTCCATTCTTTATTAAAATGTAATAAATATTTTGTTTAATTTCGAAACATAATTTTTATGTATAATTATATAAAGACAATCATTGTTCCCAAATTCTAGTTAGTAAAACAGCTATTGAAATGTGATTAAAATTTACATATTATTTGAAAACAAAAACATATATATTAAAAAACATTTTACAGACCTCAAAACAAAAGAGCCAAAGAGTAAAAGTCAGAAACAATTATTTTCTGTTTTTCAGGTTAACAGACTGAGCCATATGGAGCACTGCTGCTCACTAAAGTCAGGCTGAAGAGATCGGTGCAGTCCATTTTTTTTTACTTTGGTACTTGATTAAAATAAGTGTGTAGCTGTGAACGTGCACAAGTCTGATTGCACTCTGTTTTTTCTGAGCAAAAGGAACCCCAGCTCTCAATGAATTTACTGTCGCATATAAAATGGGTTTCATTAAATGGTGAAATTCAGTGGTTGGCTGCTAAAGTACCCTGAGTTAAGGTTATAGTTTCCACCAGTAGTGGACGAAGTATACAAAGCATGTACTTGAGTAAAAGTAAAGATACAGTAGGTAAAATATGACTCCAGTAAAATTTAATGTGCCCCTTTAAACTTTCACTTGAGTATAAGTACAAAAGAATTTGCCTTCACATATACTTGTGTCCATGTACTATGATTTATTATGACTTTAATGTCTTATTATCATTTTTTATCACATGACTCTTTGCTTAATCGATTCAGTTTATGTGAAAAGATTATAATGTTACTCTTAGCACACCAGTCTATTAATAAAATGATATTAATGAGTCAAACACATTGATCTAATAAATTATCATGAGCTCACAACCTTCTTTTCTATCACTTATCAAAATCGTGCAAATAAAGCAACGGATACTGTTAGTCAGAAGTTTCTTCCATCATTTATGCTTCTCAAAATGTTCTGCTTCATGTTGAACTGACACTGAACTGTTTGTTCGTGCTAAGTAGATACCACCAACCGGCACTGATGTCCTGGATTAACCACGCCATGACCCAACGTCTCCCCCATTAATTATTTTCTTTTAATAATTATTAATTATTAAAAGCGCCTCTCTTTTTCAGCTTCCATCACTGGATGAGTAAAACATATTCTCAGAGCAGTCCACAAATTTAGATACATTTTTGAGAGCTCCATTTCTTGTAGCAACATCAACCTAAATTCATTTATCAAATCCACGTGTTATTGTGCACAATTTATCAACCTCTCAGAACCAAGAACCAAACAAACCCTAAATTGAGGGTAACCAAATCAATAAGTGCTGTTAAACTACAATCTAACGAGTAGTGTGGTTCTAATTGTTTTGTTGCTACACACATTATGATAAACTACATGCTATCAATTATAATGTTATGCAATGTAAAATAAATATTGCTGATCTTTGCGTAAAAATACAGCAAGCAACACAGCATAGCCTGTATAAGTAATATACAGTTTTAGCCTATTTCATTAAATGCATTAGTGATAGTGTGAAGGAGATGAGTATTAGATCTGCATACACAATCTTTTGCACGTTTCCAAACATACCTTTTTCTGAATTGGGTTACTGATGATTTAGATTTTATTTTGACATCCATAATATTCATTTGGATTCAACTCTCCTTACTGACGTGACTTCACCCAAACCCTGCCGTTCCTTTCTGAGTGTATGTGTAAGGGAACTTCTCCAGGTGGTGAGTGCACCCTCCGAATCCCAAAAAGGTTAATTCAACATGACATAAAAACAAAAAACAAAAAGAAACAACAACAAAAAAACGATAGATTTTTGTTTTTTTGCAAGATGCCGCCCCCCCCGGCCAGATGCCGCCCTAGGTGTCTCCCCATGTTGCCTATGTCTAAATCCGCCATCAAAACAGTTTAAAACAGACTGATAAATCACATAAACAATATTACAGTCCACACAAATCCATGTAACACAAAAAGGACTAAGGGTCTTGTTGAAGGTAAAATGTAAAAATTTTACAATGTCACTACAATTAAATGAGAAATGTGTCATAACGGCTATGTCCTAATACAACCCAGTCACACGGCATTTCGTGATTTAGTCACAAAATTAAATCTGTTGATTCGTGTTCATGGACATGATTTTTCCTCTTTTATTTGTGTCACTCAGCACAACTTTTCATCTAACGTATTTCAATACGAAGTATCTTTCCTGCCTCCGCCACATTTTTCCTTTCTGCCACTGGTCACCACAGACGCTGTTATCGGTCTTTTGTTATTCATATTTTAATCTTCAAGCACTATTACTCAACATTTAATTAGGAGATTTTATTCTGTTTTTATTGCTTTTTATTATGTAAGCTACATGTTATTATAAACCATCATCAGTGGTTCCTTCCAATCAAAATATTGTCAATATATTATCTCGGTTAATTAACGAGACTGCAGATTTGTGCTACGGCTATTGCATCTAAATGTTGCCATTTTTATTCAGAGAAATACTGTTTCCATCTGTTTGTTGTGTCAAATCTACCATGAGACTTATCAACCATTAGAAGACACCCTAACTAAAAAAACTCCTAAAACTCCTTGAGGACCCGATTCTCTTTTATATATATATATATATATATATATATATATATATATATATATATATATATATATATATATATATATATATATATATATATATATATATAGATAGATAGATAGATAGATAGATAGATAGATAGATAGATAGATAGATAGATAGATAGATAGATAGATAGAGCTGCATCCACACACTTTGTGACGGTGCGGGGTGAGAAAGCAAGACCAAATGGTAGGACCCGATATTGATATGCTTCAGCCCTGAGAGCGAACCTCTGGAACTTCCTGTGAGAAGGAAGGATGGATACATGAAAATATGCATCCTTTAGATCTGTCATGACAAGCCAGTCCTCAGATCTGATTTGATACACGACTTGCTTGGAGACGCAACCCTAAATCCTTTTTAGGAACTATGAAGTACCAGCTGTAGAACCTGGACTCTGTGTCTGATGGAGGGACCACCTCAATGGCCTTCTTACTCAGGAGATTGTTTACTTCTTGTTCCATGACCAGAACCTGCTCAGGTCCCACCAAGGTAAGACACACCACGTCAAACCACAGTCGTGAAGCCTCTGTCTACAGTACGCAGGACCCACTGAGACATGTCTGGCAGAGCTTCCCAGGCTGCCAGATAGGCTCTTAAGGGTATTAGACTCTCGAGACTGACCTCTGGTATGCCTAGAGTGGGGCTACGCCCTGGTGCAGCTCTAAGAGCTAGAGTGGGGCTGCCCCCACAGAGCACTTTATGAACAAACAGAAGCTAGCACCGGCTTGACTCCATGTGCTTTTATAGCTTCCTGGTCGTCACGTCACCCCGCTGGTGATGCTGCACTTTCCATTGGTCAGATTACACGTCATTCAGAGCATGGACAATGCAGAAGGCCGAGTTCCTAAAAGAAAATTGTACAATATAAAGTTCTGTAGTAGCCTATGCGCAGTTTCTCTGCTTGTTTATTGGTTGAAGTGTCCTATAAGGTTAGAAAAGAGGCTTAGTTAAAGATACACGTCACACAGCATTCTTTACTTTCTGTACTGCCCTGTATTAAAATTTTACTTCATTTCATTATTAATAATTATATTTTTATTAATACATTCCTTATTTTAACATAAAACTCCATAAAAACAATTCCCTATATTTTTCACAATCAAAACAGAAACAATTAAAACTGCTGGTTATAACATTGTATTGTTGAAATATAAAGCACAATTTCGTGTCTATGTGTTGAGAAGAGATGATGATATCATTAAAAGAGAATCGGCGGCGGGTCCTCAAGGAGATTTAGCTGGTGTCAATAAGGCTCATTGTGGGTACTGTAGTATTTACTGCTAGATTTGACACATAATAGCGAGTATCTTACAGAATAAAAAGCTATAAAAACAAAAATTAAATCTCCTGATTACATGTTGAGTAATAGTCCTTTTAAGATTAAAATATGAATAACAAATAATAATAATAAAAAAAATACAGCGTCTGTGGTGCCCAGTGGCAGAAAGAAAAAAAATGTGGCAGAGGCACGTAAGATAATCCAATTGAAATACTTTAGATGGAAAGTCGTGCTGAGTGACACAATAAATGAAAGGAAATGTGACTGCATCACGAAATTACATGAAACTGGGTTGGCTCATAAGCACGCAGAGATTTACAAAATATCTGGATCATCTGCAGTTCAATGTTACACAGAGAATGTTAAAAATTTAAAGGAATGATAAATGCTGTCAAATCCTTCCCAGAAATTCTAATCAAATTTTATAATAAACCAAATACAAAATGATTAAAGCTATTTTAGACATTGTTTTATAGCAGGGGTCACCAACATGGTGCCTGCAGGCCACCCGCAAAGACCACATGAGTCGCCCGTGGGCCTTTTCTAAAAATAGCTCACCATAGGGCCACTTACCAGTGAGGTGCATCTAATCATTTTTGTTGATATTCTTTTTTAAATCATACTTGCATTGGTATGTGATGACAATATTAACAAAAAAACTTAAAAAAAATGTTTCATATTAGATTAGAGTTAGCTGGTCTCCAAGTAGATTTTTGTATGTTATTAATTTATAATCTGTACAATCATGATGCAATGTAGTGCATGATTTGTAAAAAATGTTTAGTGGCTAGTGAAAATGTAGAAGTGATCATTTAAAAACGTAAATATTTGCAGAGATTTATAGAAGATTTATAGAAGTTTTGCATATTGATATTGATCTGTTTTCCACCTTGTTAAATCATTGTGAGAAGTCATTAACATGACCAGTGTCTTCACATAGATGAATATCATTCATTATTAATAATAACATACAGTTGTGTTCAAAATTATTCAACCCCCACTGAAATTGATTGTTTTGGTCGGTTTGACATTGATTATGATCATTCAGTCATCCTGCTTACAATTAAATCAAAGAGGCACGTGTAGGTCAGACAAATATAACATAACATTTATAATGAAATAACCACAAATGTCTTTTCTGAGCTCACATCATTATCAGTTTTATTCAACCCCCAAGTGACATTCAATCTTAGTACTTAGTACAACATCCTTTTACAGTTATAACAGCTTTTAAACGTGAAGCATAGCTTGACACAAGTGTCTTGCAGCGATCTACGGGTATCTTCGCCCATTCATCATGGGCAAAAGCCTCCAGTTCAGTCACATTCTTAGGCTTGCACTGCAACTGCTTTCTTTAAGTCCCACCAGAGGTTCTCAATCGGATTTAAGTCTGGTGACTGCAATGGCCACTTCAAAATGTTCCAGCCTTTAATCTGCAACCATGCTCTAGTGGACTTGGAGGTATGCTTGGGATCATTGTCCTGTTGAAAGGTCCAACGCCTTCCAAGCCTCAGGTTTGTGACGGACTGCATCACATTGTCATCCAATATCTCCTGGTACTGAAGAGAATTCATGGTACCTTGCACACGCTGAAGCTTCCCAGTACCTGCAGAAGCAAAACAGCCCCAAAGCATGATTGACCCCCCGCCATGCTTCACAGTAGGCAAGGTGTTCTTTTCTTCATAGGCCTTGTTCTTCCTCCTCCAAACATAGCGTTGATCCATGGGCCCAAACAGTTCTAATTTTGTTTCATCAGTCCACAGAACACTATCCCAAAACTTCTGTGGTTTGTCCACATGACTTTTGGCATACTGCAGTCGACTCTTCTTATTCTTTGGGGACAGCAAGGGGGTGCGCCTGGGAGTTCTGGCATGGAGGCCTTCATTACGCAGGGTGCGCCATATTGTCTGAGCAGAAACTTCAGTACCCACATCTGACAAATCTTTTCTCAGTTCCTCAGCAGTCACACGGGGACTTTTCTCCACTCTACGCTTCAGGTAGCGCACAGCAGTCGAAGTCAGCATCTTCTTTCTGCCACGACCAGGTAGCGTTTCAACAGTGCCCTTTGCCTTGAATTTGCGAATGATGCTTCCTATGGTGTCTCTTGGTATGTTTAACATCTTTGCAATCTTCTTATAGCCATTGCCCTTCCTGTGAAGAGTAATCACCTGTTCTCTTGTCTTCCTGGACCATTCTCTTGACCTCACCATGTTTGTAACCACACCAGTAAATGTCTAGAAGGAGCTGAGTATCACAGTCATTTTAAAGCTGCCTAATTGGTGCTTATTAGGCTTTATTGCTGCTCCCTGATATCCACAGGTGTTTTCAATACCTGATTGAAAACACTTCATTGAACCTCTGTTCTTCAGAGTGGTAGTCTTTAAGGGGTTGAATAATTATGTCAATGAAGAATTCACAAAAGAAACATTTACTACTGTATTACAAAACTAATTGATGTCATTTTAGTTGCATATGGTTCTTTAAGAAGTCCTTGTAGGATTTCATTCTGAATACAATTACAAATGTACACTAAATTCCCTAAAACCATTTACAGCATTGGGGGTTGAATAATTTTGAACACAACTGTATAATTAAAGGTAAATTAAGCAAATTTGTTATTTTAGAAGTGTGTATCAAACTGGTAGCCTTCATATTAATCGGTACCCAAGAAGTAGCTCTCGGTTTCAAAAAGTTTGGTGACCCCTGTTTTATAGACTGGTGTACTAATGTGTAATTTTTCTCATTTTAGGTATTTAATTCTAAAGAAAAAGAAATCTGCGAACAGAGTAAAACAATTAAGCTTGAAATAAATAAAAGTATTAAAGGAGGGTGAATAGTTATATTTTGCACAATGATAAAAAAGTAACACATAACAGTTCTACAGTAATATCCCATGTTTGCATGATGTCACGCAGTCTGACACAAATAACTTTTTATTTAACAAATTCCACAGCCTGTTTAGCAACAATTAAGTTTCATTTACACACATTGTATATGATTAGCGATGACTTAATTAGTCAGATTTAATGGTGTGGAATGTGAGAGGTCTCTTACATGATTGAAACAGTACACAGGTTGAATAGGGTATAATATGTAATTATGGCATATAATATAAATAGTACATAAATTTGCCTGTATTCAAAATATTTTCATGTACCAAGATATCTTTTTGCAGTACATACCTGATATAAACATATAAAATACTAAATTAAAGACAAAAACACGTTCCAGGATTTGGTTCTAGCCCTAACTTTCCAACTTATTGATTTAAACTGATTTAAAGGACATACTGAACAGTTTTACATGATGCACATAAGTAATAGAAGGCCAGGCTAACTTGAAAAGGCATTATGGATTTGTGCAGTATTAAGAAAATTCAGTCCAGTTTTTACTGAAGTATAACTGAGGTCCCAAAAGGAATAAGAGTGCAAAGAGAAAGTTCAGTGTTTAGTTCAAATGGTTGGCACAGCTTAACCCCATAAATCTTCAGTTCGTCCAAACTTGTAGATAATAGAACTGTAGAATGGAGATACAGAGGTTCATTAGCACATTTTAATTTATCACATCTTATAATAAAATACACTTTTATAAAAAATGAATGTCTTGTCAGTTGTTTTATCTGATCTACTTTCCTGTCTGTTATGTCCTACTTCCACCATTCATGCATAATAACCTTTAAATGCGAAGTACAACATGCATACAAAAATGAATAAAGGCTCAGCAGTCCCCCAATGAGGGGGTGGTGATAGGAGGAAAAGGGAAAAACAAGGAATGCTGGCTAGAGGTGAGTGGACAAATACAGTGTTGAGAAAATAACCAGCTGTGTGCCTCTCTACACCTACAGAGATGGAAACTGTTTAATATAGAGTTCAGGAAATCCAGAGTAAAAACGCAGTGTATGGCTCAGCAGTGGTTTTAAGGTGGTCCCTTTACACTGATTGATGTGAGATTGTGCAGTAACAAACATAATTTTGGTCACAGTGGCAAAACCCTTCCCGGGTCATTCACACCTCATTTATCAATGCCAAATCACATTCAAGAAGTCAAGTCAAGAGGCTTTTATTGTAATTTCTACTATACACAGTGGTACACGGTACACAGTTAAAATGAGACAATGTTCCTCCGGAACCCTGGTGCTACACTAAACAAAAACATAGAGCTACAGCACAACACAAGCTACATAAAGTGCATCAAATGCAACCTGGTGAAAACAGTGCAGACAAAAAACAGTACAGACAGACAACACAAGACAAGACACAAAACCAAGATAGCGCCGACCAGTAAACCTACTGTATACTTGGTTATACAGTACTGTGAACTGTAAAAACTATACCCGGGAGTGAATATAAGAACACAATGTAGTGCAAAAATACAGCAGCAGTCAAGATGTGCAGAAGATGTGTTCATAAATGGGAAAACAGTAAAAAATATGAGCAGGTAATATTAGCCACCTTTAGCACCCACAGTGCCTCTGCAGTTAGGGCTTCATTTCTGGATATGCCACTTAAAAGGTCTCTTTTTAGGGTGGATAAAAAGGATACATTACAGCTTAGAGCAGGTATCACATGGGTGAAAAAGCCGGTGATCGGGTTTGGAGATGTCGGGCACGCAGTTGCAGGAGCAGACTGGTGCTTTGCACCTTTAGCATGGCTATATAGTGCTGCCTCTTCCATGTTAGAAATGTTGAACGTTAAGAGTGAATAATCATTCGCATGTACACCTACCTAAAAAATATTAACAAGTTCTGGAAGAACACAGACAATCCAGGATACACAGGATGCCCTGCCAGAGACGGGAAACATGGGAACAAAATGTATTTAAAGTTTCATAAGAAAATTTCAGATAAACTCCAAATGCTCAGTTATAAATTCAGTATGAGACGTATTTATTAATGAAAAAAATAAAACAGTAGTTAACAAGTGAGTTGACATCATGCCAATTATTATTATTATTGTTATTATTCCTAAATAGACAAACTTTGTGTCAAACAGAACAAAGATATATAATAAGATAACGTTGTTTTTGGAACCAATGAGGAAACTCACCCAGGGCAACATAAGCTCCAAACAAGACCCAGATCGATGCAATGAGAGAGGCAAACATGATTAGGAACCCAATGAAGAGCCAAATACGAGTACCTAAGACATGGAGATATGAACAGTCTACATTGAGGACTTTGAGCACTTTAGGAACATAAACAATGACCTTCATTCATTCATGTCAAATTCAGAATGGAAGCAAACTGTTTTTAAACCAGCTGCAGTTAAATAGGTGAGAGAAACACATAAAAGACACAGGGGGACACTGTCACATTTAATGAAGCTGTGTGAAAACAAGAGAGAGAATATAGTTGGTATAAACCATAACCATAAAATCTGACAGGTCTAGGTCAAAGCGCATGGTGTAAGGTCAAAACATCATGTTGGGGTTGGGTGCAATAAAATTCATTAATAATGTCAGATGTAGAGTACACAAGAATTCTCTTGACTCACTTAGTTTAGATTGTTGTAACTTAAAGTTGTCATGTGTAAAACAAAGGGGTGTTTATTGCTGTATGTAAAAAGTTGATCTTGCATCTATAGAGGTTCTATTAGTGTCATTTGTGCCAGAACCCAACCCCACTTGTTAAAAACAAAAGTTAACACAGACACACACTCACACACGCACACACACTTTATCGACAAATTATTCAAAAAGTGAAAAAACACTGTTGAAATATACACTGGCTAAAGGTCTGAAACTGTACGGTACCCAACACACTCCATCCTTTGAAAAAAGTCATTGTATTGCAAAAGCTACTATCTTAGATTGGCAAGAATAGCAGCACATTAAAGACAGCATAGAAAGGAATTTTGCTCCGACAAAGAGAAAAGATTGTATGAGATTGTTGACGTAGCTAAAAGTCAGTGATAAGGAGATTTACTGTTTAAAGAAAATGTAAACCCCATTCACATCATAAGTCTTTCTGAAAAAAAAATCCTTATGCACCCAAATATGCTTGGAACAAGACAGGAACTGGCTTATAGTAAAACTGGACAACTCGAGAACCAGAAGCCCCTAATCCCACCGATATTCCTGCAGGATTTTACACAATGTACGTATACACAGATATTATCAAGTATCAACAAGTCTGTGTATACGTTTGCGATTGTGTGTGGTTGTGTGTTTTTGTCATTGTGTGTGTTACAGTTTTTATCAATTGCTTACACACGTTTTCAAAACCAAGTCTCCTTATTTCAAAACTCTACACACAATTCTCAAAACTGCACACACAAAATGCAAAATAGCTCACATCTCCTTCAAAATGCAACACTGCATTCAAAATGCCATAAACACATGTCAGAATGAAGCTTTTGCATCAAATGGCAAACACCTCTTTCATAATAATAAATTTCTGGATATACTATGTAAACACTGCTGTTCTAAATCTAAAACTCTTTGGTCTTTCATAGGCTTATATCTACATTTCAATACAATGTTCTACAGTAAAAGTAATCTGCTGAGAGGGGTAACAAGTAGACTGGAAACGGCAATGCAATGTAGAAACAGAAAATATGTATTAGGCCAAAAATGACTGTTGTATAAATTAGCATACAACAAAACAATAAACATGTAAACCAAAAGTATATTCTTTACAGTAGAATACAGTAAATTGTGTGTGGGGTCCCGGTCCAGGAGTTGGCAGAGGGGAAAGAGGGGTGCAGTCCCCAGTGCTAAGCTTCATCTCTTGGCCAAGCTGGGTCTGGCCACAATACTTCGTCCACATCACAAGCTACGTTTTCTCTAGCCAAACATCAAGGGAAGTATCTCCTAGCATGGTGTATCCAACCTTGAACAGAGGCAACCTCTCTGTCCCCACATGCGTCCTTCATTGCCTGGAGAAGTGGCATGCGGGCCAAAGGTTGGCGATCATACACTTTCCAGTGCCAGGCTGAGAAGAATTCCTCTATGGGATTTAGAAAAGGTGAATATGGAGGTAGGTGCAAAACTACAAATTGTGGATGGGTGGTAAATTGTGGATGGGTTCTCATTTTTGAAGGTTCGAATTATGGACGCCACTGTAAATCGACTCAAGTTGGGGTGGACTCTCAGTCCAGCCTCTTTCATGGTCAAACCATGGTTAATTACATGATCAAAAAGTCTTGCCCTAATCTCATCAGAGATGGCTCTCTATCCTTCTCTTATTTGCCCTTGTCCTCTTCTTTCTCTTCCTCTTCCCCTTCCCCTTCCCGTTCCTCCTCCTCCTCCTCCTCCTCCTGCTCTCTGTTCATTGTTAGCATCCATTGTTCAAAACAGGTAATCTGATCTTTGACCTATTTATAGGCCTATCTATACTACTGTTAAGTAAAGCAGTGATTGATTAGTGATAAATTAAGCAATTAGTGTTTGGAGATGTGTCTGTGTGACCTGGTGATTAAGTGTAGCATTTTGATTGGTTGTGTTTGGAAAAGGAAAGCAAGTCACTTCCTGATCGATCTTTGTGTTTTAGGTAGAGAATTGTGTGTAGTGTTTTGAAAAAAGTGTTTTATGCAATTGAAAACTGAGTCTAAGGCTGAGAAATAGCTTATGGTTTTGAAGATTTGGCATGTAGTTTTGCACTTTGAGTGAAAGGTTTAAAAAATTGTGTGACATGAAAAGATTTCGTGTGTAAGCATTTGGTAAAAACCGTAAATGAGCATTTTCCAAGTTCGCTTTGTAAAAATCAAGAGTTATAGTCTGATTTATATTAAGTTTGTAATCTTGCGTACCAGTAAAGATTTATTCATTGCTAGAGACTCAAAGCACTTTTGTACGTCACTCTGGACACAGGCGTCTGCTAAAAGCAAATGTAAATGTTTGTGTGTGTGTGTGAGTATGTGTTTGATTGTGTGTGTGCATGTATGTGTGTGTGTGTGTGTGTGTGTGTGTGTGTGTGTGTGTGTGTGTGTGTGAATGTATGTATATGGTCGTGTGTTTTTGTGATTGTGATTGTGTGTGTTTGTGTGTGTGTGTATGTGTGCTTGTGTGTGTGTGTGTGTGTGTGTGTGTGTGTGTGTGTGTGTGTGTGTGTGTGAAAGTTGAAAACATCAGGCATAAAGTACAGATAATTTAAATAAATCCACACTTTTTTTTATAAATAACTCTGTAGACAGCACTATAATTATAACAGACAAACAACTTTAAAGTTTTACTCCTATTCAAAAGAATAACTTAATTACATTTATTTCCTTGTCAAAATCATCAACTTGTATCTGTTATCTGTTTGAATAAACTTGTAGGCAAGGGATCAAAAAGTAATTCCACCGCCCAGAATCCATAAGACTTTATTGCAGAGATGTAGGCTCAGTGGTGGGCTTGCTTTGCCTAATTTTCAAATATACTACTGGGCTGCACATATCCAAAAACTGAACTTCTGGTCCAATTCAACAGAATTCACTTGGTGCAATCTAGAGCTAATGTCTTGTAGATCGTCCTCTATACCTGCTCTGCTTTGCTTTCCGGTCAAACCATCTCGATATACTGACAATCCAGTCGTACTGAACACACTTAAGATTTGGTTTCAGTTTAGGCGTCACTTTAAATTTAGGGCTCTATCAGCACTGGGTCCCTTGAATAGAAATCATTTTTTTCCCCCATCACTTTTTGATTCAGCTTTCTCACTATGGCACGAAAAAGGCATCAAGCATCTTTATAATTTGTACAAAGATGGCATCTTTAGAAGTTTCACAAGCCTGTCCTTGGAGTATGGGCTGCCTACAGCTCATTTTTTTCGATATCTCCAAGTCCGCAGCTTTGTATCTAAATGCCTTCCCAATTTTCCCTCTGTACCCCCCAAGCAACCTTGGGAGAGTTTAGTCATGTTTACTCCACACAGGTGTAGTTTGATTTCCCGGATATACAGTTTAATTTTATCTCTCAATAGCTGTAATACAGATAAAACCAGGACCGCACGGGAAGAGGAGTTGGGCTGCAGTTTGGCGACGAACGGTGGGAGAAGGCCGTAGATAGGATACAGTCTACCACTTCCTGTGCCCGCCTCAGTCTCATTCAGTTTAAGGTTTTGTACAGAATTCATCTTTCCAAATCGAAACAGGCAAAAATCTATCCTGGGGTTGAGGACACATGTGACAGATTTCATGCTTCCCCCTGTCATTTAAGTCATATGTTCTTTCTGTGCCCGAAATTACATGCATTTTGGACAGGTTTTTTCAGCATTATGTCCTCCATATTTGGAGTGCAATTGATGCCATGCCCACTGATCGCTATATTTGGGGTTACCAACGAGTCGGTATCACTGAGTTCTGTACACAAAGATGTTTTAGCCTTCTGATCTTTGTTGGCCAGACGTTGCATACTTCTACACTGGAAAACAATAGGATGTCCTTCCATCTCTCGGTGGTTTAAAGACTTAATGTTTTTTCTTAAGTTGGAGAAAATAAAATATACACTGAGGGGTTCTACTGGCACTTTTTTTTGCAAGTGGCAACCTGTTATTTCTTATTTTAGGAGACTACGGGTGCTACCTGATTAAAGATCTAAATTGGTCAAAATTGGACTGTATGCATAACCTTTATTTTGTTTCTTCAGTTGTTTAAACAGGGGGATGTGGGGTGTGTGTGCGTGCGCATGTGTGTGTCTTTGTCTGGGGGTTTGTTTGTGTTTTGGGGGGTGGGGGTGTTTTTCTTTGTTTGTTTAAAACGGAAAAAAAAAAAGTAATTCCAGAAGTAACTGAACCTGTTCTAAAATGGATAAACTCATCCATCAGCACTGGTTGTCAACATAAATGCTTTAAACTGGCAGATATCAACCCTCTAAATAAGAAACCCGACCTTGACCTTTGTCAGCTGTCCAACTACAGGCCAATATCAAACCTCCTCTTTATCTCCAAGATTTTAGAAAAGGTTGTAGCACAGCAGTTATTCTCACACCTACCTCGAAATAACACTTTTAAAATGTATCAGTCAGGATTTAGGCCTCATTATAGCACGAATACAGTGCTAGTAAAGTGGTAAATGACCTGTTATTGGACTTGTAAGTGGTCATAATGTTATGCCTGTAGTGCCTGATTATATGTGTATAAACAAGTAAAAATCAACCAAACATTGAAAAGAATAAAGTGAAAAATATTGTGTTGTATGTCTTTAGTATTGAAATGAAATTATACTCTCAGGCATATAGTTCATCTATTCAATAGTCCTCTGCATACCTATTACTCAATTATACCACTAATAAGCTGATAGAGACCCAAGCCTGTGTTTCTCATTAACACTTATACGCTACGAACTGATACTAATCACCAATTGAATACTTTTTACCCAAAGGCCCTTATATGCACCATTATCAAGGACTATCTGCCATTTTCCTGCACTTTTTCACATTTTTCTTTTTATGTGCATTTTTCTAAGATATCTCTTAGTATGACAAACTCTCTCTTGTCATTTGTACAAATAAATGTAAATTTTTGTCCATATACATAATGCTTGTACAAATATCAGTATTCCTTTTCACTATCTGACTTGATTATAGCTTGACTAATAGCCACTGAGACAAAGCTGATATGTAGCAACTGTTTCAGAAAAAGATTTAAAGACAGTTTAATTACAGATAAATGATGATTTTTCTGTGTAGCTGTCATCCTAATGTTATATATTCAGTCATGACTCATTTCCTAACAATATCAAAGTAGGTCAAGGTATCAGAAAAACAGGATCCATTAATGGCTTATCAGACTGAGTGAACACTGATGTGCTACTAAATGCAGTTTCATTTCCTTAGTAACTGAATACTTTGATCTACTTTCAGCATTAAAGCTAATTTTTACTATAAAAAAATATATTTTTACTATACTATAGACATGAATCTTTTATATATTTTAGAGTAGTCAATGTGCAGTTTGTATAGCAGTACAGATTTACTGTCCTTTAACATGGCACCTCATGACAAAGAAACTGAGGAATCTCAATCTGAGGATTTGAGAATTAGAATTGTTGCTCTCTACAAAGATGCCAAAGCTATAAGACGATCAGCAACACTCTGAAACTGAGTTACAGTACAGTGGCCAGGGTCATACAAAGTTTTTCCAAGACGGGTTCCACTCAAAAAGTCAAGTCCTCATGCTGTGTGTCAGCTGCAGATGCATAAGTACTGCCAGCATTGCTTTAGAGGTTGCATGGCTGTCGTCCCAGAAGGAAACTTCTCTGAAGTTGGCTCACAAAAGAACCGTTTGCTGAGGACCTGTCTAAAAGCATGAATTACTGGAACCATGTCCTGTGGTATGATGAGACTAAGATAAACTTGTCTGGCTCAGATGGTGTCCAGATGGTGGTGGGAGCATGGAGTGGCCAAGTATGTAGCCAGACTTGAACCCTATTGAGCACCTGGTCTAACACCCATCAGCTCAGTGAAATCATTATGGAGATGGGAAGAGGCTCCCAGCAACAACCTGTGCAGCTCACAAAATATTCACATTTTGGAAACAGTTTTGACGTATTCACTTTTGTTGGCCTTTGTTGGTATTTAGACAATAATGGCTGTATGTTGAGTTATTTTCGGAGGACAGTAAATCTGTACTGCTGTACCAGCTGCACATTGACTACATTCAAATATCTCCAAGTTTCATTTCTATATTATTAAACCATTAAGAGCATACAGTATAATGAAATGGTTGCTGAAATGTGAGAGGTGTACTCACTTTTGAGATACTGTAACAATAATCATTTAAATGCGTTCAAAATATGTTTAAAATGTTACTATAAATCATGTAATATTAGAACAGACATATTGTTATATATACTGTGCACATGAAACAACTATAAAAAGTTTTAATTTCTGCAGTGTCACTCATTATGTTACAGTTACAGACAAATTTGATCTCCATACCTATCCGGCCAAGGCAGCCCTCTTCATACATATCCCCATGGACATGAGCATTTGAAACAGCATTTATCCTGCCACACACACAGAAAATCAAAAGTACATTACTCTAGTAAAAAGACCAGAATAAAGTCACAATAAATGCAGCAAAACTATTTCCAATATGCAATTAATGTGGCCATTTGAGCAGTAAGCACACAAAGTTTTTTTTTTCGCTTGGGTTTTTCATACAAATAAACAGAAACATTATAAAAACAATATTTCTGCTGTACTGTACATGTCTGCTTACATGGTACATGCCACATAATGGCCTTTAATTGTATTTATGAAGTATATGTTCAGACAGCACTCAGATTCGATGAATCTGAAAATGAATCATAAGATTTGGTACGTATGGAGTCTCTACAGGTTGAGTGCATGCTGTTATTTAAGCAAAATGAAACTGAAATTCATGTAATTATTTTAAAATTTTTACTTTTCCACCAATGTCATTCAAAATTGCTTATCATATAATTTGTAAAAAAAAAATAATATTAAAAAAAACGTTTATTAAATTATGAAAGAATGCAGAAGAAGAGTATTGTTACTATTGCTCAGCTTTTTGAACCCCAGCATATGCATGCTTTAATATATGCTAAGTAGTAGTATTATTATTAGTAGACTGTCACTAGGATGTTTTTTTTAATAAAAGACTATCGATTCTTACAAAGAACCCTAACGTAGTAACAGATATATATATATATATATATATATATATATATATATATATATATATATATATATATATATATATATATATATATATACAGTGCCCTCCACAATTATTGGCACCCTGTTTAAGATGTGGTCATGGACTTCTAAAAATTCTCCTTTTTTAAAACAACATAGAACCCAAATGCAAAAAAAGAGAAAAATCCAACCTTTCATTTAAGTACATAACTTTGGTGGTAAAAAATCATACATTTAGAAAAAAAAAACTTGAAATCATGTGTCCCACAATTATTGGCACCCCTAACAATTCCTCTGAAAAATTTAATTTTTTTTTTTTTTTTATATATTTTTCTGTAGTTGCTAAGGTTGGTCAGGGTATCTAGGGACTTTTAATTAGTAATTCATGATTTCCTGTTTCCCTGGGGTATAAATATGACGTGACACAGAGGCCTAATTCTCTTACCCATTTGTCAACATGGCAAAGACAAGAGAACACACCATTCAAGTAAGGCAGATGTGTGTCGACCTTCATAAGTCAGGCAATGGCTACAAGAAAATAGCCACTCGCCTTAACTTGCCGGTATCTACAGTCAGAGGAATCATTAGAAGTTTAAAACAACTGGAACAGTGACAAACAAGGCTGGAAGAGGTCCCAAGTTTATCTTGCCACAACGCACAGTGAGGAGGATGGTAAGAGAAGTAAAAAAATTTCCCAAGCTCACCGTCACAGAATTGCATCAAAGAGTGGCATCTTGGGGTCACAGAGTCTCCAAAACAACCATCAGACGCTCTCTACATGCCAACAAGCTGTTTGGGAGGCATGCAAGGAAAAGCCTTTTCTCACTAACACTCACAAACGTAAACGCCTGGAGTTTGCTAAGCGGTACTGGGACTTCAACTGGGATCGTGTGCTTTGGTCAGATGAGACTAAGATTGAGCTTTTTGGCAACAAACACTCTAAGTGGGTCTTGCGTAAAACAAAAGATGAGTATGCCGAAAAGCACCTCATGCCCACCGTGAAGTATGGTGGAGGATCTGTGATGCTGTGGGCCTGTTTCTCTTCCAAAGGCCCTGGGAACCTTGTTAGGGTGCATGGCATTATGAGCGCTTTGAAGTACCAGGATATTTTAAATAAAAACCTGATGGCCTCTGCCAGAAAGCTGAAGATGGGTCGTCATTGGGTCTTTCAGCAGGATAATGATCCAAAACATGTGGCAAAATCTACACAAAAGTGGTTCAGCAGTCACAAACTCAAGGTCCTCCCATGGCCATCTCACTCCCCAGACCTCAACCCAATCGAAAAAATGTGGGGCGAGCTAAAGAGAAGAGTGCATAAGAGAGGACCCAGGACACTGGATGATCTAGAAAGATTGTGCAAAGAAGAATGGTCAAAATCCTCTCTCTGTGTTCTCCAATCTTGTGAAATGTTATAGGAGGAGATTAAGTGCTGTCTTGTTGGCAAAAGGAGGTTGTACAAAGTATTAACATCAGGGGTGCCAATAATTGTGGCACACATGATTTCAAGTTTTTTTTTTTTTCTAAATGTGTGATTTTTTTACCACCAAAGTAATGTACCTAAATAAAAGGTTGGATTTTTCTCTTTTTTTGCATTTGGGTTCTATGTTGTTTTAAAAAAAAGGAGATTTTTTAGAAGTCCACGACCACATCTTAAACAGGGGTGCCAATAATTGTGGAGGGCACTGTATATAATAATATATATATATTTCCAGCCAGGGGTAAGAAAGTGGTGTGGTGGAGTGATTCCTTAAACGTGTTACCATCTGGTTACACAAGCATAAGTACAAATGGAGGAACAGAGAGCGCAATGCAGTGACACACGTGACTATGTGAGGTTTGTAGTTTAGAGTGAAAGAATCTGTCTGGTCTTGTTCTGAAAGGAAAGATCTAAAAGTTATTAAAATGCAAATACCAATATTTTAGTCCTCCATTAATTACAGTTTAAAAAAGAACAAAAAAATAGTCACAGTTACATTTTTGCTTCACTGGAGAGGAAATGTTCTGGAAGAGTATAAGTATTTAGTAGAAACTTTTGACTCCTCTATGGATTTTAGATTTCCACCTCTTTTAGTACCAGTACTGATTTAATAATTTATTTCCTGTCAACAAATAGAACTTGTGGTAATTAATTTCAGGTATTATATATTTCTTTTACCAAAACTATTCTCTTTAACTGAGCAACAATACATTGTAAAAAAAATGTTTTTAGTTTTAACAGTGAAAGAATGAAAAATTATAAAACACGAAATTACTGTTTATTTAACAGTGAAATATTGTTGATGAAAATACAAGTAAACTTACATTACTGTAAAACCTTTTGCATTATTGCTTTGTAAAACTATTCTCTATATTAGTTTACTAGTTTAGTCCACTTGACAGAGGGAATAAAAACAGATGATTGAATTCAGACACTGATTAACACTGCTTGTAAACTGAAGGAAAGAAGAATAACCAAAACTACATACAGTTAAAGCTGTGGATGAAATCAACTGAATGAAAAAAGCATTATTAAACAACTCCAAAAACAGAATTACCAGCTTCACTTATTATAGTTTGACTTTATTTCTGTCAAATATATTCTTGAAAATGTTTTGTTTGACCTCACCATTTTTTAGATAAGTGGTTGCCCAACTAAAGAGTTGGGTTTGCTAAAAGGATGGAAATGGCAGTGGTGAACACTTATTTTAAGAAGAAGGAGGATCATAGGGTGACGTATAAGAGTGGAGGTAGGTGCACACAGGTGGACTATGTGCTATGCAGGAGATGCAACCTGAAGGAGATTGGAGACTGTAAGGTGTTGGCAGGGGACAGTGTAGATAGACAGCATCGGATGGTGGTCTGTAGGATGGTTGTGGAGGCGAAGAAGAAGAGGAGGAGAGTGAGGACTGAAAGAAGAATAAGATGGTGGAAACTGAAGGAGGAAGAGTGTAGTGTGATGTTCAGGGAAGAGGTCAGAGAGGCTCAGTGGTGTTAAGGAGGTGTTGGATGATTGGGCAACTACTGCAGGAGTGATGAGGGAGGCAGCTAGAAAAGTACTTGGTGTGACATCTGGAAATAGAAAGGAAGACAAGGAGACGTGGTGGTGGAATGAGGAAGTGCAGGAGAGCATAAGGAGAAAGAGGTTGGCAAAACAGAAGTGGGATAGACAGAGTGATGAGAAAAGTAGGCAGGAGTACAAGGAGATGCGGCAGCAGGTTAAGAGGATGTGGCGAAAGCCAAGGAAAAGGCATATGAGGAGCTGTATGAGAGGTTGGACACTAAGGAAGGAGAAAAGGATTTATACAGATTGGCCAGGCAGAGGGACCGAGCTGGAAAGGATGTACTGCAAGTTAGAGCAGTAAAGGATGGAGAGGAAATGTGTTGACTAGTGAGGAGAGTGTGTTGAGAAGGTGGAGGGAGTATTTTGAGCAGCTGATGAATGAGGAAAATCAGAGAGAGAAGGTTGGATGATGTGGAGATGGTGAAGCAGGATGTAGATAGGATTAGTAAGGAGGAAGTGAGAGCAGCGATTAAGAGGATGAAGAGTGGAAAGTCGGTTGGACCAGATGACATACCGTAGAAGCGTGAGATGTTTAGGAGAGATGGCAGTGGAGTTTTTGACCAGATTGTTTAACAGGATTTTGGAAGGTGAGAAGATGCCTGAGGAATGGAGAAGAAGTGTGCTGGTACCGATCTTTAAGAATAAAGGAGATGTGCAGACCTGCAGTAACTACAGGGGAATTAAGTTGATCAGTCACACCATGAAGTTATGGGAAAGAGTAGTGGAAGCCAGGCTGAGAGAAGAGGTGACCATCTGTGAGCAACAGTATGGTTTCATGCCGAGGAAGAGCACCACAGATGCCTTATTTGCTTTGAGAATGTTGATGGAGAAGTATAGAGAAGGACAGAAGGAATTGCATTGTGTATTTGTGGATTTAGAGAAGGCCTACGACAGGGTGCCAAGAGAGGAGTTGTGGTATTGTATGAGGAAGTCAGGTGTGTCAGAGAAGTATGTGAGGGTGGTGCAGGACATGTATGAGAACAGTGTGACAGCAGTGAAGTGTGCAGTAGGTACGACAGACTGGTTTAGGGTGAAGGTTGGACTGCATCAAGGATCGGCCCTGAGCCCTTTCCTGTTTGCAGTGGTGATGGACAGGTTGACGGACGAGGTCAGACAGGAGTCTCCTGACTATGATGTTTGCGGATGATATTGTGATTTGTTGTGAGAGTAGGGAGCAGGTTGAGAAGAGCCTGGAGAGGTGGAGATATGCGCTGGAGAGAAGGGGAATGAAACTCAGTAGGAGTAAGACAGAATACATGTGTGTGAATGAGAGGGAGGGCAGTGGAGTGGTGCAGTTGCAGGGAGAAGAGCTGGAGAAGGTGGAGGAATTCAGGTACCTGGGGTCAACAGTGCAAAGTAATGGAGAGTGTGTTAGAGAAGTGAAGAAAAGAGTGCAGGCAGGGTGGAGTGGGTGGAGAAGAGTGACAGGAGTGATTTGTGATAGTAGGGTATCTGCAAAAATGAAAGGGAAAGTTTATAGGACTGTGGTGAGACCTGCGATGTTGTATGGATTAGAGACAGTGGCATTGAGTAAAAGACAGGAGGTGGAGCTGGAGGTAGCAGAGCTGAAGATGTTGAGGTTTTCGTTGGGAGTGACGAGGATGGATAAGATTAGAAATGAGTTTATTAGAGGGACAGCGCATGTAGGATGTTTTGGTGACAAGGTGAGGGAGTCGAGATTGAGATGGTTTGGACATGTGCAGAGGAGGGACATGAATTATATTGGTAGAAGAATGCTGAGGATGGAGCCACCAGGTAGGAGGAAAAGAGGAAGGCCAAGAAAGAGGTTCATGGATGTGGTGAGGGAAGACATGCAGGTAGTTGGTGTAAAAGAGGCAGATGTGGAGGACAGGGTGGTATGGAGACGGATGATCCGCTGTGGCGACCCCTAATGGGAGCAGCCGAAAGAAGAAGAAGAAGAAGGTTGCTTTAGTTGGGCTTTTGACCCCCCGACTCTGTTGTGAATGTGTTTGCAAAGTACATTTGTTATGACTTAAAAAATCAAGAGGAATTGAATTTGGTGGTTTTGGTATAATTTTGATAGTGATATAATCATCACTTAAAAAAATTATCTTTGTTTTTAATGGGTGATTTTTAATACATTTCTGGAGAATGACTTCACTAGACACACTATTAAGGATGTATAAACTGTATGCACAAAACCTTTAGAGACTTTTTTTTACTAGACTTCTTCATGGTAATCAGAGTTTATATGCATTGTTTTTTTTATTTATTTTGTCCAAAAACTTATTTTAAAAAGTCAAGGTTCAAGACCAACAATAACCCAAACACTGATCTCCATTATGGTGACTTAGAATGAAAGTACACCTAAACCTCTAAAATCTCATTCAGAGCTTTTAATATGTGAGGCTGGTAATGATGTTTTGGGGGTTGGTTAATCATCCTCTGCTGAAGTCTCGAGAGATTTAATGTGTTTTATTTTCAGTTGATTCCATCTTTGGCTAAATCCTTCAAGTTAAATCCTCACTTAATTAGTCACTTCATTATCTCATTAACTTCACTTCTTCAGTGTTACTTCCACACTGTTGTGTGGACACTCATAAGAACTCTTTAAAAACTGAAGATTTTGCTGTGGGTTTAAAGGGTTTAAATGTGTGAAATGAAAAAAAAACCAGCAATAAAAAAAAAAAACAGTAATATACGTGCAAGTTTAATTTATGGAAGAAAACAAACAAAAAAAACAAGTATATTCTGAGTATAATATTTAAATATTATAAATAGTAGAATTTAAACAAATGGCCATAGGCCAATTTATGTATAATCAGTTTCTTCAAATAAAATAGTTAACTTGAGCTGACAGTATTTTACCGTTAATTTACAGGACAATTTTTTGCAATGTAAAGTACCAGTTTAACTATTTTTTGTGGTAGTTTTCTGGCAAACACTGCTCGCAGTTTTTTACTGTAAATTTGACAGGATTTTTTTACAGTGCACAATTATGAGAGTGACAAGAAATAAAGTAAATTATTATCGTAATTAGGAAAGAGCAACACCTACATGAAAAAGGCCAATGTAGAGAAAACACCACATGTGTAAAATGCATGATTTAGATCATCAGTATTCTTGTAGCACACAGCAGCATCGATTATAACCCACCATCCTGTAAAAAACTGAGAGAGAGAGAGAGAGAGAGAGAGAGAGAGAGAGTCTGTTTCGCTGTTCTTTTCACACCACACACAAAATCACATACACAAACAGGTTTACCAGAATGCCAGCCACGATGGAGGCCACTGTGTTCCTTTTCTCAGACCAGTCAATACCTCCGCACTCTGGCCAGCGGAAATTATCCAGAAACCCAGCCATGTCTGTTTCCAGCTCCTCCTTCTAACTTACACACCTCCTTACTTCAGTGAGTTTGGCTCATTAGCATACACTGCATACACTTTTCTGAATGCAGTATCAGTCTGTAATAAAAGGAAGAAAAAAAAATCATCTGAAAAAATCTGACAAATCTGACGAATCTGGAATAATAAAAAAATGTTGACTTGTTTCCTGTTTTGATCAAAATGCTTCATTAAAGCACAACACATTTTTTGACTTCTGCATGTTAATATTTCTAGATAAACATTTATAAAAAATTGTACATGATTATACTTTATAAATAAGCCTGTACAAGTATTTTTGTACAGAGAGCTAATGCTCTAACTTGCCTCACACAGGTGAAATGTGGCCAGATCTAAAATGACTTGTGTAATCAGGGGCTTGATCTAGCATCTGTTTGTGGATGGAGGTCTTACCCAACACAAGTGAGTGGTAAGGATCACATGTTCTGACTTTTACTAATACATTTTTTAAGCAGTTTGAGCAGCAAAATGGATAAGAAAGACAAACAAAACAGAAAGCTGAAAACAGAATGGAGAAAATAAATTTTCTTTCCAAGATTGGTACTTGATGGCACTTTTCTGAAACCCAGGACAGAGGAAAGATTTGCTGCCATGGAACATCAAGCAATCCTTGAGCTGTGGACAGAGCAGGAAAAGCCCTTCCAAGAACGTCTCTTTGCAACTTAGAGTTGCAAAGGCCCTCTTCTGCATTTTCTCTTAAGTCAGGGTCCTGAAAGAGACCCTTGAGTGCAAAACTCCACATATTGAAGCAATTAACACTGAAGAATTTTCTACATTCTCAGAATTGTCAATTCTGGCTGTACAACAGGGGTGCTTGGTTAATTGAAAGTGCTAATTTGTTTATCAAAACTGGTGATATATAGATAGAATATAACCCTGCGTAAGCAGAAGAAAAAACAGATGATTCAGGAGGAGCTCGTGGATATGATTGATATGGTGGTCAACCAGGAGTGAATGTTCTTAGTACTCGAGGCCAGTTCAATCTGGCTCTGTGTGAACTTTAGAAAAATTCAATAGTTAAATAGTTAAATGTAATGATTATCTTAAGCCTCACACTGACAAACTGCTCAAATGGTTAGGTGCAGCTCACTTTTATTCAACACTGGATTTGTCAAAGGAAGGGATATACGCAGAGCTGACCCTGATTCTAATATCTCACAAAAGTCTCAAGAGAAAGAAAGGGTGAGAATTTTGAAGTTAGATCTGAGTTTATTTTTGTGGGCATTAGGGCTGCAACCAACGATTATTTTGATAATCAATTAATTGGACAATTATAATTATAATTTTCAATTAATCGGATAAAAAAAAAAACACATTTTAGCTGTTTTTGGACAAACAACAAATTAGATTTGTTTGTTTTGCTTATTATAACTGTATAAAACCCTAATTCAAGGTATTTATGTATAAAGGTGTACTTAAAAAATGCAAAAGCCACATATTGAGATTAACTATCTTTCATTTCCACATTTTAAAGCTTATAATGCTGCTTGTTGACGAGTGCATGGGGGATTTCTTCTTTGAACACATTCACTTATGCTGAGTTGTTTCTTTCTGTAGAAACAGAACACAGAACAGATCCAGTGCAACTGTCCAGAAGTTAGAACACAAATAGTTTACACAGTAGCGCTTCATTACACTATAGCATGAGGATTCTACAGTCTCTGCTCACCGTGCTGCTGTTTCACCTTCATCTCTGACACCAGTTTGTTTTCTTTTCATGTGCTTGTGCATCACTGTGATACTTCCATTTCACACAAGGCATGCAGGCTACAGTCTACATTGTTGCAAATTCATATAATGCTCCCATGCCTTGGATGACTTGGGACACAAACTTCCCAAGTCTATTTCCTGCTGCCGGCTCACCCTGTACTCTCCGCCATTTCGCAAGCAGCTGTGTTCTCGTACGCAAACCCGTAACTTAAGCAGCCCAACTAATCGATAACTACATTCGTTGACAGTGATTTCCATGATCAATTATTAGCAAATTTTTCAATTAGTTGTTGCATCCCTATTGTGCATGTGCCTTAGCTCAGGGGCCTTCAACGATTTTCATGTCAAGGACCCCTTAGGCGATAGAGACATGGGGCAAAGACCCCTTGATACAAAATGTGTCAAACATAGCCACTGCTATAGAAACCAATCATATTACGCTAGTTATATTATGTTAAGACAATTAGAACTATGTTGTTGTACATCATTGTCTATATTTTTTCATATATATTCAAATATTTCAAAAAGATTTATGCATAATAAGAAATATATATTTAGCAATTAAAATCACAATGATTTAATTTATTGGACAATTATACATTTACGTGAACATCACGTAACAATTATATTTTTAAACATTTATATTTTTCTTTGATGTTTTTACCTATGTTTTTTTTTTTTTTTTTACCGGACCCTAATTAGCAGACCAAATACTGCTGCAGACCCCTGGTTGAAGACCCATGTCTTAGCTGCACCTTCAAATTATTTAAAAATTTGCCAATTTGCTCATTAAGTAGAGACATGTTGAAAATCAAAAACTCCAATAAAAACATTAAACATACACATGTACAAAACATCTGCTGTAGCTAATTTGAGTTTCACAATCACTGTAAGTAATGAAGCTTTGCATATAATTCCCCAAAATAATATAATGCCAAATTCTTTTAGTTTAGCGAGCAGAAAAGAGGTCAGCAGGTTCATAGAATGAAATGATAGAATGATTTCTATCATTTTAAGATAATTAAAAATGACCTATTTCCAAACCCTGTTCTCACAGCACTTTATCCTCTGCTGTTTAAGCATTTTTACCGAAAAAGAAAAAAAAGAATGCTTAATCAGTTACAATGAATAAAAGAATAATTAAACAAATTAGAAGTTGAACACAATGTACTCACCCAGGGTGTCTGGGACCATCACAAAATGTTTAAAAAAGGTCTACATCAGTGGATTTTAAGCTAGGATTATACTGTACATTTCTAACTTAAATTTCTCATACATAATACAAGACATCTTTGGGAATGAGCTGAGGATGGCTGTGGTAGAATAAATAATAATATTGGCTGAATAAATAATATGGCGTATGGCAGCTGATTTTGAACATTGACCACAGAAAACAATATGACATTTTTTTATTAAAATCTGATCTGAAACCAACCACTTAGACAGCATTAATACAAGTAAATAAGTGACACAAAAATGAAAGAAACACTTTTCTTTGCATGTCTAAACATAGAGGATCAGCATCATGTAATCTAACATGAGAACATGTCATCATACACTCTGTCACAGAATTCAGCCAACCCTCTAACGGGGTCATTTCAAACATTGTGAAATTGAAAAGTTAGTCTGCTGAAAATTAAAAAGTGTCAAAGTAACTTTACGGTGCTAAAGGTAAAACAATAATTGTACTATAATTGTTATTATACGAAGTGTTTATAAGAGTGACTCTTATAGCTTGATAATGCTGCATCCATGGATGGATGGATACATTGATCTATAGATACATAAATAAATACATAAGTAAATTTATTTTATACAAGTAAAACCAGTTTTAGTTTTACTTGATCTCAATGCTGAATCTGACATTCTGAGTGTCAGATTCAATGTATACTTATTGAATGCTAGAAACACTAATATTAAATAATATAGATAATATTCATGATAAAGTTAATATTAAATAAGTTTTAGACTGATTTTTATGAGCTCACCTCAATAGATTGCGTGTGTAAAATATTTTGCTCCATTATTCTTATCAGACTACTATTCAGACTCTAAGATGTTCTGTATGCATTGCTCAACTATAATAATTACTTTGTCAAGCTATTGATAGAAATTATATTGTAGCCCTTAACATCATGAGCACCCTTTAACTGTTAAAAAATAAAGACAATAAATAAGTGTGTTTCATCACTGACATGAAACATACACTGCGAAAAAAAGGTCACACTAATATTACATTGGACCACCTTTTGTTTCAATTGTAACAAGCATTCACTGTGTTTTATTAGCCTTTATTGGACATTTATTTCCATCCAAAGTTTTTCCATTAATTTCTCACCAAGATCTTGTATTGATGATGGGAGAGTACGATCACTTTGTAAAGTGTTCTCCAGCAAATACCAAAAACCCCTAAATGAGGTTAAATCCTGGACTCTGTGGTAGCCAATCCATGTGTGAAAATAATGTCTCATGCTACCTGAACAACTCTTTCCCAGTTTGAGACCAATGAAATTGGAATTGTCCTGGCATTGTCATCTTGTTAAATGCCTGTGTCATCAGGGAAAAAAAGCATTGATTGAAATACCCAGTCAGTAAATATACAAGTAGACAGCTGACCTGACCTGAACACTACCCCCATGGGCTTGCACACTAGGCACTACAAATGATGGGTACATTACTTCATCCACCTCTCTTCTTACAATGATGAGTCTAGATTTACCCTGTTCCAGAGTGATTGATGCATCAAACCATATGACCCTTTCCCATTACTCTAGAGTCCAATCCTTATACTCCCTAGGAAATTAAAGTTTTTTTATTAGTCTAATGATGAAGGTCCCCTGGTGGTCTAGTGGTCTAAGATGCAGCGCTCTCACTGCTGCGACCCGGGTTCGATTCTCGGTCAGGAACCATCCCCAGCCACTTTCAGTGCCGGTCCCAAGCCCGGATAAATTGGGGAGGGTTGCGTTAGGAAGGGCATCCAGCGTAAAACATGTGCCAAATCAAACATGCGGAGGATCCGCTGTGGCGACCCCTAACGGGAGAAGCCGAAAGAAACTTATTAGTCTAATGATGAGTGTTACACACCTGTTAAGTCCCAAGCCCATGAACTCTCTTCATACTGTACATGTGGAAAAGCTCTTACTTTCATTATTAAACATAGCCATGATTTCTCCTGTTGTTTCTTTACTATTTGTTTTTACCAAATGTTTAAGTAATCTCCGATCCTGATCATTAAAGATTGTATTCCCACCATCTTCCTTGAATATGACAGTTCTTAACCTAATTTTAGTAGTTCCAGCAGTCTACTTGGTAGTTTGCTTTGATTGATGCAGGCACTAATTATCCAGTGGAAGTTCTTCATTTTATATCTAGAATCCAATGCACATATAATCATAACTATTGGATATTATTGTTACTATTGTTAATAGTATGTGTGTAATGCATACATCACTATAGCTTTTGTTGCTGCTTCTAAATTGAGAATTTTATAATACACACCTGCCAGACTACATATACAGTAAAGGGAATAAGTAGTTAGCAAGTTAGCTTTGCTTCACAGTCGCTTCAGACAAAGTGAAAGTGAAAGTCCAGTCTAAGTAACACTACTTCTGCTACTTTTAAATAGCAACATTTTTCAGAAATTAACAACAATTCCAAATGAACCACATAAGAGAAAGGTTTATATGTGTCTTATAGACTTTTAAAATTAATTCTGCTATATATAGGCTGTTTGCTCACCTCTGAAACACATCCACTCGGATTCCTAGGAGCTACAAACGCAGTTTTAACCGAGCTGTCTTTCCCTGTGGGGTGATTGGCCAGGATCAAAACAAAAAGCAGAAACTGACCAATCGTAGCTCAGGAGGTGGACTTGGGTATTAGGTAGGAGGGATTTTACAGGGACAGAAGTTCAAAGAAACTGAGTTCAGATAACATTTGCAGTGTCTACACTCCTAGACAGCTGCTGGACTGCTATCGCCCTTTAAGCATTTTTGATGCATTAAATCTCGGGTTCCCAACCTGCATATCATATTTTTTGAGGTTCCAGCAGTGAAGCCCAGAAGCTGTTCCAGAGTGAGGTCCTGTAACAGAGCATGGCCACACTGATGCTGGAAAAATAATCTATCAATCTTTCAAAAGTATATCACATACTTTTATATCTAGAGGCAGAGGTACTGTAATCCAAATACATGCTGTTTCTCAGAACTTTATATAATCTCATGTAGGTCATATTAGCCTTCTTTCTCTTAAAAATATAGCTGAGAAATATGCTGTTGCTACATGATTAAAAAAGTTCTGAGTGCATATAGTAAATGAGTAAAATGTTGCAGCAAGAATCCTTACATAACAGCAATAGAATAGAATAGCCTTTATTTGTCACATATACATTAGAGCACAGTGAAATTTGTGCTTCGCATATCCCAGCTTGCTTGGAAACAGGGGTCAGAGCACAGGGTCGGCCATGATACGGCGCCCCTGGAGGGTTAAGGGCCTTGCTCAAGGGCCCAAGCATGGCAGCTTGGCGATACCGGGACTTGAACTATCAGTAACCTAGCGCCTTAACCACTGAGCTACCACTCCCCCTGTCTTGTCAACAAAGCAACGAAACGCAATCAACTTTTGCACTGATTACAAAGTACTACTGTTGACATATAAAGCCTGAGGTTTTGTGTATTCTGACATTAAATAAAAGGTTCAGACTATTTGTTGGTACCTCAAATAGTGCAGTCTATGGAAGAGACCAGAGCTTTCTTTTACAAAGCCTAAAAGTTATAAAACAGTCAATCAAATAGTGTTCAGGACTTATTAGTAAAGCAAATTGGAAAATAATGGCAATTTTTTTAGGGAGCAATATAGTCTGGCTAGAGGAGCAATGGAAAATGTGGTCTAATGAGATTATCATCAGCAATAATAATTGTAATTCTAATTCTGTAAACTGTAATTGAAATTGTAAAAATATACTTGTAATTCTGGGTTTTGCTCCAATTGGCTTCCATTAATCACCACTTAAAGGTTTACAAGATTCGCCTTTGACCAATTTTAGAGAACTAGTTGATCATTGGTTGATCTGATGCCATTCACAGCAGACACTTGTACACAATCGAGTAAATTAATGTACTAAAGCATTTGCAATTCAATCAAAGCAATGAGAATTGTTTTTATGATGTGCATAAGTAAATCAATGACATAGAGGTTGCACAAAGAGTTTTAAGAATTTCATTTCTGAACTGAGAAACACGCCAAAGCATCTGAGAAAAATACACTAATTACCGAAACCCACAAGGATGGCAGATTGCATGTGTGTTTTGCACAACTATGCATTGTTTGCTGTGCACTCACATATCCTTAAAAAAATCTGTTACATGAGCAAAACAATGCAATAATAATTGATGGTTTTCAAAGTCAACTACAGCAGAAACTTTTGTTCCCCAGGACATATTCAGCTTATCTCTCCGCTATTCTGGAAATATTACCTGCAATACGTGCAATATTACCTGCAATACGTGCAATATTACCTGCAATACGTGCAATACCACCTGTGTGCAATACTACCTGCAATACGTACTTTTTCCTCATTTGTATTTATACATTGTGTTGTGTATACTTGTATACTATAGTATGTTGGTAGATATAGTATGACGGTAGATATGTGCTACAGCTGTCATAATGTCACAGCGCACCAGCACATGATGCCCCTGCAGACGAGGCAAAAAATGCTTCAGAGCTTTGAACACAGTGTGGAGCTCAAAATAATTCATATGGGCTGAATGGAGTGAGTTTGGCCATACACCGTTCACTGATCTGCCTCCTGCGTGGCTCCTCACCCCGTGAAGGAGGCATCTGTGGTAAAAATCTCTCCCAGAAACGAATTCATTAGATTCGTTTGATTCATTGATGTTTTTTATATATATATAAAATATATATAACTGAGGCAGTGCCTTTATTAAACTTGTGAGAGGACTGTGAAGGGGAGTGTTTGGTGACACTGCTTCTGCACTTAATCTCACATATTTTTCAGGAACAGGAAAACGCACTCTGGACGACACGGGGAACAGTGAAGCTTGTGCGGAACAGAGAATGACCCTCGCCGGCGAGGATGGGGCCGACCTCGCTGAAAAAGAACCTCCGTCTTTTGGACTGGCGAACATGGAGGGAAGAACAGGTGTCCGGAGGGCTGACCGCCCATGAACGAGGATCAAAAAACTCCCTGCTTCCTATTAGGACCAGAAGGAGCAGAGTAGGGGGGTTTTCTCGCCGCGGCTGCGGCGAAGGACATCTTACACCAGGGCCTAGCAGGGGAGGTGGCCCGCTCTGCTGAGCCGGTGGTCTCCCGCAGGCCCTGTAATTTCTGCCAGTGTAGTGGGGATGACGTCCCGCAGCAGAAGCGTTACATGGTCGCACAGATGGTGTCTGTTGCTGCGCCGGCTTCCTAGGAAGACACAGTTTGAACGCCTCGTCCTCCTTCTTTTTATCATCGGATCGTTGTTACATCAGCGCAACAGCCGGGCCAAAAAGAGCTTGACCAGGTTCAACCGGTGCCCCTGCGATGCGACGTTTCTCACTATCAGGGAGAGCGGATAGATTGAGCCACAGCGCATGTTCTATGACCACCGACAAAGCCATACAACGTCCACTTGCTTGTACAGCTTGACGGGCATTGCAGAGAACAGGGTCATTCACCGTGACAACCTCCTTCCAGAGATCGGGCGATGGTGACCCTTTCTCCAGTTGTTTACCCAAGTCAATCAGGAGTTCGGCCTGATACACGGACAACAGCGAGGAGACATTGAGAGCTCGAATCGAAAGAGCTGAGGCTTTATACGATGCCTGAAGAATCGACGCGGAAAAGCGATCCATCTTACCCGGGAGGACGGGCTTGGGTGGGGCGAGCAGCCCGCCCTGAGATGGGTTGAGGTGTCTGGCGATGGAAGGCTCGATAACGGGGGGATCACCCATGCCGAGACTCGCCATGTCCTTAAACTCAAGCCCCCCAAGACCGTGTTTCAGATCGAGCGGATCTCCAGCAGTATCTCATGTGTTTCGCACATGCAGGGAGGACGGGAAGAAGCTGCTTTTTCGGGCCGGAAGGAGGTCCCAGAAGCTTACCGTCATATACGTCTCTCTCCTAATCAAAAGCATTCAAGAGAGCCGGTCATTCGATGTTGAGCCGCACGGCAGCGCGTTCACAAAGCTCCAGTAAAACCGATTGAGACGGGGCGGAGGGAACCTGAGGGACCACGGAAGACGGGATGGCTTCCTCGTCGTCCGAGCCGTCGAGAAGGCCCGCCTCGACCTCATCCCCGGAACCTGTCGGTCCTTTGGGGAAACGGTTGTCGGCCGGTAGCAAATCCTCGAACGGGGAAGGACACTGGTCGGCCCAGTCAGAGGAAGTCGCACCGTAGGAGGCCCCCGGGTGTGCCGCAGCGTCGCCTTTTTCCCCCTCCGAGTTGGAGAGCTCAAAATCAAAACACTATGAAGCGGCCGTCTTGAGTCTGCGACGCAGGAGTTTTTCGGGAGCGCCAGGCAATGGCTACAGTTCTCCGGGAGGTCAATAGCATCTTGTGCACGCTTGAGACCCATACAGACAACGCAGAAGGGATGGGCATCCCTGGTGGCAATGAGAGCACCGCACGCGATAGGTTGTCCACCGATGTAGCCAGTGCCGCTTTAGAAAGCGCCATGAAAAAAGGTAAAAGAAGCAGGTGGGCAGCCTATAGAAAAAAGAGTGCAAAAGCTTGTGCAGTCCAGGAACCAGGGAGCTGTGATGTAAAAAAAAAAGAAGGCAAAGTCAGGAAAATAAGGGGAATTTCCTAATGTGAAGAAATTAGACACCAGGGGTCTCCAGGGTATGAATATGAATGTGAGCAAAACACATGTGTGCTTGATCATTTTGATGTGATGAAGTAACCACCTTCTATGGGCTCATTAGAACGTGACTGGAATAAAGAAGTTTTTGCTTTTACTCATCCAAGACTGAGGATCCTTCATTGGCTGTTTGAGTCCATTGCATTTTTATCTTCTCAGGATTAAGTGTGCAACATTGGGAATCTACCTGCGATGTGTTGGCTCAGGACGGGCTCTGAGTTACGACACTTCCACACTAAAGGTTTACGAACTGCTATTGTGGCTTATCATGCTCCACCTGCAGAGCAGTAGTGGAAAAACCTGTTGTTTCCTCCATGTTACCCTGAGGCTGAAGCCTCAGGAGCAACACAGAGTGCCTGAATGGGACCTGTTTTAGCCTCCCTTCGAGCCCCTGTCCGAAGTGCCCTTGAGATTTTTGACAGTCAAGACTGTTTTTCTATTGACCATCTTGTCTCTACGCGCTTTCCGGTAGTCCCTCCCGTGTGGAGTTTACCCCAGGCATGGCCAGTGCCTTCCTCTTCCCCAAGGTGTCCTCGGCTGTCCCACAATCAGTTGTGCTCCAGGCATTTTATCCCCCTCCTTTTCTTGCCCCCGACTAGGAGAAGCTTAACTGGGTGTACCCAATGTGGGCACTGGACACATACGTCCATGGAACTGCAGTATGGAGAAAGTCAGACCAGCTGTTTGTCTGCTACAGTCTGTATTAAAGGGTTTCCTGCCAATAAGCAGGCCCTCAGTAGGTGGATTGTAACTGCTCTCCACTCCTCTTATGAGTCCTCTGGTCTCCCCATTCCTTTCAGGGTCAGAGTTTACTCAACGTGGAGTGTGGCGGCCTCCAAGGCCTTGTCCTTTGGGGTATTTCCCCAAAACATTTGCAACACTCCAGGCTGGTCCACCCTGCTGACCATCGTCAGGCCATACAGCTTTTACCCTAGTGCCACTCCTGGCCCCTCAGTCCTTCAACCTAGCAGTGCATATCCACATAAGGCAGGGATTGGTCAGTCTGGCATTATTGGATACTCATTTCCAAAACGTTGTTGATGCAGCTTGAGTTCCTGAAAGGAAATGTCTCTGAATTATGTATGTGAGTCTTCAGGCCACACTCCCTGCATCCCTAAAAGCGTTTACTTTACTTTTGAAGCTATCGCCATCTCTACGACATGTGCTTTTATAGCTAACTGGTTGTGACATGATTCAGAGCATGGAAAAGTGGAAGCGTTCCCAAAGTATAGTTGACGCTGTGTTCTGTTCCCTCAGGGAACCAGGGTAACCCAGAGACGCTCATAATCTTCTACCGAGTTTGCTGAAGCTTTGATTTAAACTTTTGTCAATGATAAACAGTGTGTGAGCTATAGCCAAAAATGTGTGAAATTATGTTTTTTTTGCCTTTGGCCAATTGGGTTGATAAACGTCTCCCCAAACTGTGGTCTACAATCTGTCCAAGTTTGCAGTTTGGTCTGCACAATCAGTTTTATGGTGGAAGAACAGAGATATTACCATATATTTCGTTTAGATAATTATTGTACTGTTGCGTTGCACTAGTGTGTGACATTGCTAATGTTAGTTAACACTAGAGTTGGAAATTAACCTGGGACTTAGGGCAAATTTGTCAATGCACTAATTTACTAGCTCTATTACCAGTGTCACGATTTATGTGTCATATTAATGAAAAGTGTTGTATTTTAGAGCAGTGGTGGACGAAGTACACAAACCATGAACTTGAGTTAAAGTGAAGATACACTCTGTAAAATATTTCTCCAGTAAAAGTAAAAGTGCTCCCTTTAAACTTTTACTTAAAAGTACAAAACTTTTTTTACTTTAAATGTACTTAAAGTAAAGTAAAACTTTCTTTCAGCTTCTCCCATTAGGGGTCGCCACAGCGGATTATCCACATTGGTGATCCGCATGTTTGATTTGGCACATGTTTTTACGCTCGATGCCCTTCCTAACACAACCCTCCCCATTTATCGGGGCTTGGGACCAGCACTAGGAGTGCACTGGCTTGTGCAACCATAATGGCTGGGTTCGGTTCCCTAACCAGGAATCGAACCCGATGAGAGCACCAAATCCTAACCACTAGACCACCAGGGAACACTTAAGTATCCAAAGTACTATGATTTATTATGGCTATAATGTTCCATAATGTCTCTTACCTAATCAACTCAGTTTATGTGTTAAGACTCTAATATTACTCTTAGCACACCAGTCTAGTTATAGAATGATATTAATGAATCCAACACTCATTGATATTTATTAAAATGATCATGCCCTAAAACCTTCTTTTCAATTACTTCAAATAAAAAGATGCAAATATGAGCTTATGATTGGTGGCTGGCAGCGTGCTTGAACAGTTAAGATTTTATCCACTCATAAATTGTCAAAATGGATATTTGAATTTAAATTTAAAGGTAAAGTAAAAGTCTTCCTAAATTGAAATACTTTAGTAAAATACAGATACATGAAAAAAATACTCAAGTACAGTAATGAATTACATTTACTTCATTCCTGTCCACTACTGTTTTAGAGTAGCTCTGCTGATATTGCATTAGATTTGAGCATTAATCTATAACCAATCACACACTTTCATTGAGAATGCATTATCCAATCAATCAGCATTCGTGTGCTCACTATAACTGTCTAAATGCTGAATTAAATTTTTTTATTTCTCTCATTAGTATAAATTAAATATAACAGGATTGGGTTTTTTTTGTTGGTTTTTTTTTTGCAAAAGTGCATAACTCACATTTTACTCAAGTCATAAACTGTAGGGGTTTTTTTTGGTATTGTTGATTTGTAAATGTCTTTCTTCAATTAAAAGTAACTAGTTTGAGATTTATATATACTTGTTCTTTTTGAACTACACAATACCCACCCCACCCCCGCTGTTAACTATTGGTCTACAGTTAAGTAGAATATTGTATTATTTTATTCATTATAAAATAAGATCAGCTTGACTACCCGATTCTCTGGAAACCAATTCTGTTAATTTTGCAGTGATTCTTTTGAGGGAGATCAAACAGAACCTGTTGGGCTTTTTGACAATCTGGTACACCTCTTAACATCAACTGGCAGCAGAGTAGTCATCCCTGTAACAAAAATGTCCTAAAGGGTGTATGACATCTCACCATAACTCAGCTACTATTTAAATAGCATGTTTTTCTAACAGTTTTACATCAAACGTCACTTATAACTGGTACATTGACAGCTCAAAGCTGCAAGCAGGACACCCAGACCACCTAGAAGCCATCTGAAAAATGTCCATGAACTATGTAAAGGAAATGCACAATTTTCTAAAAGCAAGCTACTGGGGTACAAAACTCAAACAACTAACAAACTTGCTTTCCAAATATAGATTAATCCTTTTATTGGATTGGGAGTGGAAGATTTATTAAATTGGGAGTGTAACTGAAATTACAGAGTTTTTGAATTAATAAAAAACTTTCGTTAATTGTTCCAGAAAAAACTCTCTGCCTTCTCTTTTTACACTAAAATGAGGAGGTTGAATGAGTGCAGACAAACAAATGTTAAGAAATAGAATGACACTACACTCTCAACTCCAAATCTGACCTTAAGGTGGCTGGTGATACTGTACCTGCACTGATAAAAATGTCCACCTTAATTTAACTAAAAAATACGATGAATATTTTTGCAAAATATTATTATGTAGATCAAATAAGGCTAGTCTTTGTACAAATGAGTTAATTTATATGTCTGTTGTAAGCAAATAAATTAAACTTAATTTGATCATTTCTCTATCCATTTTTTTGGTGAGATCTACATAACTTTAAGAATTCTAAATGTGTACTTTTGATTGAATCCAATTCAATTTTTACATTTCTATATTACAAATTTCAAGTGGGATCTACTTTGTTTTTCCATATTTATTAGTGTATTTTAAAGTTACATGTACTCAATTTTTCTAATTAGCAACTGAGTATTTCTACTTTAACTATAATTGTAGACAGTTCTTAAATTCTTTCTATTACTATTTACTATGTCACCATTAGAACTTGTTAATGGAATGCCAGTAGAATGTACTCATCAAATATAGAAATCTAGTTATTACAAAAAGCTGACATTTTGTCTATTTGATAGTAAAAACTGACAGGGTCAGTAAAATATATATATATATATATATATATATATATATATATATATATATATATATATATATATATATATATATATATATATATATATATATATATATATATATATATAACTGAGCACTGGGGCCCCTCAGGGCTGTGTGCTTAGTCCACTGCTGTTCACTCTGCTGACCTAAGACTGTGTAGCAATGCACTGCTCGAATCACATCATCAAGTTCGCCAATGACACAAACGTGGTGAGTTAACAATCTGGTGTAGAGCCAACAACCTGTCTCTGAACGTTGACAAAACTAAGGAGATGTTGTTGACTTCAGAAGAACACAGAGTGACCATTCTTCACTGATCATCAATGGATCCTCCGTGGAGATCTTCAAGAGCACCAAATTCCTTGGTAATAATCTGGCGGAGAACTTCACTTGGTCTCTTAACACCAGCTCCATCACCAAGAAAGCCCAGCAGTGTCTCTACTTCCTGAGAAGGCTGAGACACAACAAAAAACATTGTACAGAATATTTTCAATACAATTGCGTTTTTCAGTCCCTAACAGTAACATGCGTTAAAACTCTAAAACAAGCTCACAAAACATGATCCCCATCTTAAAATAAAGCAGTGGATGGATTTCAGTTTCTTTCAGTTTCACATTCTATTGAAATAAATTTTAATAAATGCACATTGTGCAAAATTTTTTCCATGAGTCACGTTTCTCACTTCTTAACAGTTATCTTTCCTTTAAATGCACAGAAAACATTGGTAGTAAAATGTAGTAGTGCAACCTGATAAAGTGCATTAGGAGAACCTGAGAAATTAAACTAGACATTACAAAGACTTAACAGAGGTAACAAACTAAAACCCTCTACCTTCAACACTGTCTGTAAGACTTTTAGACCAATAAGCTGACCTTAAGATAGGGGACTTTGGAGGAAATTTTTTTGTTATCCTCCAGCTCCAGGAAGATCTTCTGAAAAACCTCAAAGGGTATTTCAGTTTCTTTGGATAGTTTAGTTCCATAAATAAGGCCCATTAGGTAGATGTAAGCATGTGTACCATTGGTAATACCAAAAAGCACTTCTGCTCCCTCAAAGGCTATTCCAGCTTGTTTCTCGAAAACTCCTCCCTGGCTTTGCTGACCACAAAGATGTTGAGTACAAATGAAGTTAAGTAGTCCTGGATGGCTGCAGCATATTCATCATCCCAAACCGGTAAAATATACCAGAGAGAATTCAAACAACTTTTTGTTTGCTAATGTGAATAATGCATACAACACTTTGCTCTACCTTTGATAATAGTTGCTGTGGTAGACCTGATCTATACACTTATGTATAATTTGAACCAGGAGGTCACTCAAAGATTACTGTTGATATTGTAGTTTTGAGCTGTGTTGCGTCAAGTCAAGAAATGTGTGCGCATCAGAAATGCATTTGTAAAACTTAATTCTTTTCACATGAATTTGCCTACATTTATAAACAATAACTAGGATGTGTGAATTTAACAATATTTATGTGGATAGAGTCATGTATGTAGTGTATATATATTATATATACAGTACAGACCAAAAGTTTGGACACACCTTCTCATTCAAAGAGTTTTCTTTATTTTCATGAATATGAAAATTGTAGAGTCACACTGAAGGCATCAAAACTATGAATTAACACATGTGGAATTATATACATAACAAAAAAGTGTGAAACAACTGAAAATATGTCATATTGTAGGTTCTTCAAAGTAGCCACCTTTTGCTTAGATTACTGCTTTGCACACTCTTGGCATTCTCTTGATGCCTACTTTGAAGAACCTACAATATGACATATTTTCAGTTCAATTTTTTGTTATGTATATAATTCCACCTGTTAATTCATAGTTTTGATGCCTTCAGTGTGAATCTACAATTTTCATAGTCATGAAAATAAAAAAAACTCTTTGAATGAGAAGGTGTATCCAAACTTTTGGTCTGTACTGTATATATAATATATATAAACTTTTTTCTAACGTTTGACCTGCCCCTCACTTGGACTGTCAACAGAAAAGGTGAATCATTTGTCACGCTAAAAACAACTGGGCATGAAAAAATGCACTTCACCTGTGTTCTAAGCTGCACGGCATCGGAAGAAAAGCTTCCACTGACGGTGTTTTTGAAACGCACGATGATTCCTAAAGAAAAAAAAAGACAGAAAGCCTAATGAATGAATGAATGGCTGACGCAGTGATACGGCAAGCAACGGTAGGATTATTTCACAGGAACAAGGCATTGCTCGTTTTGGACAGCATGAGGGCCCACATAACAGATTCTGTGAAAAAAGCCATCAAGAGGACAAACTCAATTCCAGCTGTGATTCCTGGGGGCATAACAAAGTATTTGCAGCCACTCGACATCAGTGTTAATCGTGTTCAGTGGGCTTGGATGACAAGTGGGGAGAAATCCTTCAATAAAACAGGCCGCATGCGAAGATCAACTTACGGTCAAGTCTGCTAGTGGATCCTGACAGCGTGGACCACTGTCAAAAAATTCACTATAATCAATGGGTTTTGAAAGGCTGGACTGCTGCGTGTTCCACAAGCTCAGCGAGGAATTTGCCTCCAGATGAAAATGATGAGAGTGTCATTCATGAGCATGCCTCAGTATGAATTTATAAAAAGTCAGAAGACAAAAATATACTTTGTCTAAGTGGTAGTCCTTGATTACCTCTTCTGTCTTTTCACAAAGGGCGACAATGAGGCCTCTGATCACAATTTCTCTTCAAGCTTCAATGCTGTTGTCCTATAAATATACATTTACAGTGGAACCCGGTTATGTCGATGTCCTAGGGGGTCGCCAAAAAGCATCGAGGTAACCGATGATCGAGATAAACGAAAACAAAATGGCGGCAATATATTAACGTGCTTGAAATTTCTTTATGTACATGATGTGCGTTAATAAATGAGAATGTGCATGCACGTGTTTTTGAAGGTTTTTTTTACACAACAGCGTTGCCGCGATTTGTTTGATGAAGGCATGCTATAAAAATGTACATACGTTTGTTAACAACAAAAGGCATAAGTGCACCTACTAACAGCAGAGATTTACCAGTATACAATACAAACCACCGTCCATTTTCCATCTCCTTAACGAGAGAGCCGTGCTCCTTACCCTTACCCTGCTCGGTAAGGAGTTGAAGCCGGGAGCGCCGCGATCCCGTTCATCGCATAACATTTAACAAAAAAAATGCATATGTGCACTTACTAACAGCAGAGATTCACCAGTATACAATACAACACCTGTAGTATCTGTAAGGTTTGATTTTTCCACCACTTCCGCGAGTTCTTCTGCGGCTGCACAGAGATAACCGACGTTAAATGGCAAATTTTTTCCCCCCTTGTGCTCGAGATATTAGGGTTCGGCGATCGACATAACCGATAAAAAATGCTTAGAAAAAGCGATAATTTGGCGGTTCCACTTCAAAAAGGTCGACTTAATAGGGTTGTCGAGATAACCGAGGTCGAGATAACCGGGTTCCACTGTATATATATATATATATATATATATATATATATATATATGAGATTACCTTAAGAACGGATATTAAAATGCTACAACATAACTAACTGCTAGAATGTAAAACGTAAATGCCTCGTTTATGATGTCAAGGGTCTCATCAAGTTTCCTCTTCCCTTCCTCCTATACACATTCATCAATTTTGGTGTGTATTGGTCCAACCTCCATAATAATGTGGACTGTAGAGGCTTTAGTGTGATCTTCCGGAATTCCTCTTCATTCTGGAAATATGAAAAAGTACATCATGATATATGTACAGAAAAGATTAAGACACACATTGAAAGAGGAACAGAATACAAAAGTAAACCCTAAAAATGCACTAAGAACGATTTAGTCGCCTGATATCTGGCAAGGGATTCCTCACCAGAGCTCACTGAAGTGCATGGATTGAGTTTAGTAGAGTTAGCAGCTTAGTTTCAGCAAATGCCCCATTACTGCCACCTTGTCAGACAAAGCACCTGGTACTTCAAAAGTAATTAGATAATTATTAAAATGTTCAACATACCTGAGAAAATAGGACAGGCCATCAATCATTTAAGTCACTCACAGATGGTTTTTGGATCACATCTTACTTTTACATCTTCACATCTTTTGTGTTTGAATGTCTCCTTCTCACGTGATTTTAGAGCACTATAGGTTTTGAAGAAGCAAGGACAATTGCCATGTAAACAGGAAAGAAATTCACTGTGGTTGTGCTTTAATATGTAGAGGCTCAAAAGTTTATTTGTTTCAGGGGCAACAAATGAACAAATCTTTCAAATCCAGCCCATATTATTAAGGAAAGATTAAGACACACATTAAAAGAGGAACAGAATACAAAAGTAAACCCTAAAAATGCACTAAGAACGATTTAGTCACCTGATATCTGGCAAGGGATTCCTCAACAGAGCGGAGTTCACTGAATTGGTCGATAGAACTCTCATTATTTGCTGGTAGTAGTCAGGAGTTCAGTTAGCCTATTTAGCGGTATCTGTCACTCTGTCTGCTTGTCTGTCCTCAAAAATTTAGAATTTAAGTTTATTTACCAGGTCAATCATGTGTGATCTTAACCAAACAACAGTTTGCCTGCATACTGTTTGCCTCTGTCCATGCTGGAATTCCCTTTAATCCTGTTTGTCTTAAGAATTGTGGTGATCTAACAAGTCACCACAAGTTGTTATGATTATAAATGTTACAAAAGAGGATTACTTTCAACAACTAAGAACAAATCTTCAGAGTTTAAGACTCTTTTTGTATGTGTTTTTGTATTCGTCATCCTATTGGTGTCATCCTCTGCATTGTTAAAATAAAATAAAATAAAACAAAACAAAATAAAATAAAATAAAATAAAATAAAATAAAATAAAATAAAATAAAATAAAAACTTCAAAATGTTTGCTACTGATGCAAAAAATCTTGAAAAAAGTTTTTTGACAGAGGCAGTGTGAAAATAAAGATGTTGTATATCATCCATTATTGATATAAAATTAAACACAAACTATATACTGTAATATCCTTATCGTGTGTATATTACCTTTCACGTTTAAAAATGTTTCTATTTTAAGCCTTATTTTATAGCCGCATGCTGATGCTAGTTTCAAAACTATTTAAATGCTACTTGAAAAGTTTCAATTACATGTGAAGCAACTAGCCACCTACCAGCATATCCACACAGTAACATTAGTTAGTAAATACAGGTAAAACAACGTTATATTCAAATTACATACAAAACTTTGTTTTGTACAATTCTAAAATGTAAAGACAGTGGTAATTCCTACCTTGAGTTTAGTCCATGTGTTCCTCTTGGTTTAGAATACACACAAAACATGATGGGAAGTATTCATTGAGTAAATTAAACAAGGTTATTGTTTGTTGTGTGTGTGTGTGTGTGTGTGTGTGTGTGTGTGTGTGTGTGTGTGTAGTTAAGAAGTTTGGCTGGAATTTATTGGATACATTTTGTAAAGGAAAAAATGCACATCGTCTTGTGTTTTGAACAAATGCAGATTATTTAAAAACTAGATATATTAATGTAAAAATACAAACTTTACCTTAAACTTTTATTGTTTATATCACAGATTTAATTTGGTAAAATTTACAACCGCATAGATGATGCAGTACAGATACAGTACAGATACAGAAGCAAATATTGTGATAATAGATTGTGAAACACAGTCTACTACATTTGAGGTTTGATGAATTAATGTCAACATAACAAACACACAACATTTAAATACACAGGAAAAATGGCAGTGTAGTTTTTCCAGAGTTAATATTTATTTTTCAAAAATAGTTGTTTTTGCTCTATTTTGAGTGCACAGAGTAACATGTGTCAGTAGCGTGGGAGCAAAATTTACTATGACTCCTCCCCAAACTGGTCTCCTCACAAAGTGAAATTGTTTTTATTTACTGTTAGTCATGGCGCTGCTACTTGTAGAATTAATTTTGATATTTTTTAACTGTATTCGCCTCTGTTTTGAGCTCAAATCATGTATTTATGGTTAAATGTAGAACTAAGTGAGACTAATCTTGAAAGCAAATAGATTACAAACACTACGACCGTTAATTGACATCTTCAAAACTATCCAGCTGCCTATCAAATGTTTGTCCGTTAAACTATTGTGAGAAGCAGCTAGAGTTGTGCACCACATGTACTTATTGTTCTGTTCATAGGAGCATTACTTTCAACAACTAAGAACAAATCTTCAGAGTTTAAGACTCTTTTGTATGTGTTTTGTATTCGTCATCCTATTGGTGTCATCCTCTGCATTGTTAAAATAAAATAAAATAAAACAAAACAAAATAAAATAAAATAAAATAAAATAAAATAAAATAAAATAAAATAAAATAAAATAAAATAAAATAAAAACTTCAAAATGTTTGCTACTGATGCAAAAATCTTGAAAAAAGGTTTTTGACAGAGGCAGTGTGAAAATAAAGATGTTGTATATCATCCATTATTGATATAAAATTAAACACAAACTATATACTGTAATATCCTTATCGTGTGTATATTACCTTTCACGTTTAAAAATGTTTCTATTTTAAGCCTTATTTTATAGCCGCATGCTGATGCTAGTTTCAAAACTATTTAAATGCTACTTGAAAGTTTCAATTACATGTGAAGCAACTAGCCACCTACCAGCATATCCACACAGTAACATTAGTTAGTAAATACAGGTAAAACAACGTTATATTCAAATTACATACAAAACTTTGTTTTGTACAATTCTAAAAATGTAAAGACAGTGGTAATTCCTACCTTGAGTTTAGTCCATGTGTTCCTCTTGGTTTAGAATACACACAAAACATGATGGGAAGTATTCATTGAGTAAATTAAACAAGGTTATTGTTTGTTGTGTGTGTGTGTGTGTGTGTGTGTGTGTGTGTGTGTGTGTGTGTGTGTGTAGTTAAGAAGTTTGGCTGGAATTTATTGGATACATTTTGTAAAGGAAAAAATGCACATCGTCTTGTGTTTTGAACAAATGCAGATTATTTAAAAACTAGATATATTAATGTAAAAATACAAACTTTACCTTAAACTTTTATTGTTTATATCACAGATTTAATTTGGTTAAATTTACAACCGCTTAGATGATGCAGTACAGATACAGTACAGATACAGAAGCAAATATTGTGATAATAGATTGTGAAACACAGTCTACTACATTTGAGGTTTGATGAATTAATGTCAACATAACAAACACACAACATTTAAATACACAGGAAAAATGGAAGTGTAGTTTTTCCAGAGTTAATATTTATTTTTCAAAAATAGTTGTTTTTGCTCTATTTTGAGTGCACAGAGTAACATGTGTCAGTAGCGTGGGAGCAAAATTTACTATGACTCCTCCCCAAACTGGTCTCCTCACAAAGTGAAATTGTTTTTATTTACTGTTAGTCATGGCGCTGCTACTTGTAGAATTAATTTTGATATTTTTTTTAACTGTATTCGCCTCTGTTTTGAGCTCAAATCATGTATTTATGGTTAAATGTAGAACTAAGTGAGACTAATCTTGAAAGCAAATAGATTACAAACACTACGACTGTTAATTGACATCTTCAAAACTATCCAGCTGCCTATCAAATGTTTGTCCGTTAAACTATTGTGAGAAGCAGCTAGAGTTGTGCACCACATGTACTTATTGTTCTGTTCATAGGAGCATTATTACAATATATATATATATATATATATATATATAAATTCTGACCCTCAAAGACCTGTTAGTCTGCCTTTAAAATGTCCACCTCCACTACATTTATTATCCTAAATTAGGATGCACCTGTTTGAGGTCGTTAGCTGCATAAAGACACCTGTCCACCCCATACAATCAGTAAGAATCCAACTACTATCATGGCCAAGACCAAAGAGCTGTCCAAAGACACTAGAGACAAAATTGTACACGTCCACAAGGCTGGAAAGAGCTACGGGGAAATTGCCAAGCAGCTTGGTGAAAAAAGGTCCACTGTTGGAGCAATCATTAGAAAATTGAAGAAGCTAAACATGACTGTCAATCCTAAGGAAGGTGAGATATCAGCCCAGAACTACATGGGAGGAGCTGGTCAATGACACGAAAAGAGCTGGGACCACCGTTTCCAAGGTTACTGTTGGTAATACACTAAGACGTCATGGTTTGAAATCATGCATGGCACGGAAGGTTCCCCTGCTTAAACCAGCACATGTCCAGGCATGTCTTAAGTTTGCCAATGACCATTTGGATGATCCAGAGGAGTCATGGGAGAAAGTCATGTGGTCGGATGAGACCAAAATAGAACTTTTGGGTCATAATTCCACTAAACGTGTTTGGAGGAAGAAGAATGATGAGTACCATCCCAAGAACACCATCCCTACTGTGAAGCATGGGGGTGGTAGCATCGTGCTTTGGGGGTGTTTTTCTGCACATGGGACAGGGCGACTGCACTGTATTAGGGAGAGGATGACCGGGGCCATGTATTGCGAGATTTTGGGGAACAACCTCCTTCCCTCAGTTAGAGCATTGAAGATGGGTCGAGGCTGGGTCTTCTAACATGACAATGACCCGAAGCACACAGCCAGGATAACCAAGGAGTGGCTCTGTAAAAAGCATATCAAGGTTCTAGCGTGGCCTAGCCAGTCTCCAGACCTAAACCCAATAGAGAATCTTTGGAGGGAGCTTAAACTCTGTGTTTCTCAGCGACAGGCCAGAAACCTGACTGATCTAGAGAAGATCTGTGTGGAGGAGTGGGCCAAAATCCCTCCTGCAGTGTGTGCAAACCTGGTGGAAAAACTACAGGAAACGTTTCACCTCTGTAATTGCAAACAAAGGCTACTGTACCAAATATTAACGTTGACTTTCTTAGGTGTTCAAATACTTATTTGCAGCTGTATCATACAAATAAATAGTAAAAAAATCATACATTGTGATTTCTGGATTTTTTTTTTAGATTATGTCTCTCACAGTGGACATGCACCTACGATGACAATATCAGACCCCTCCATGATTTCTAAGTGGGAGAACTTACAAAATAGCAGGGTGTTCAAATACTTATTTTCCTCACTGTATATATATATATATATATATATATATATATATATATATATATATATATATATATATATATATATATATTTTTTTTTTTTCACTACATACATAACTCTGTCAACATAATAATTATAATATAATATTATTGCATCAGAAGGTCGGGTAAAACGCCCACAGCAACCACAGACAGGTGCAAGATCTGATGTTTAGACAGGCTTTTATTAGCTTGGCTGCAAGGCTTGATTAACATTAAAAAAAATGAATAAGTTTGAAGTATTGTTTTGTTAAAAATTTGTCTGGATTTAAGTCATATTGTGAATGAGGTCACGTGTTATATAGTATCTCTACAAAATATAATTGCTGTTCTTTTTAAATGCAAACATGTTTTTTATAATCATTAATGTTAGGCAAATTAAAATGTCACTCTGGGATATATTCCTGTTTTCCATGTTATTTTCTGTCATGTATCTAGATATGGTATAAATGTGTTGTGCTTTGGAAATAAAAGGAATTACTTATGTGTTTTTTATATTGTTTTAAACACTTTCAGTGGGGCCAACCACTGACAGGTATCCCTGCAATGAACACAGCTGGTTGAATGATGAACATCAGTGTCAGGAAGCAATTGTCCTGATAAAGCATAAAGCTGATGAGGCAGTGTTATAGGAAAAGATGAGGTTAGCACTGGCCTATCGCCAGAAGCTGCTGCACGGCCCTAAAGAGTCAACTGATATTCTATTAATTTCCCTACGATTCCAGGATCCAAGGATATACCAGCCTTGTTATGTGAGACTTTAATTCTTGTTAGGTAAACAAAGTTAGTTCCTACTGTGGTACTGACTTTTATTATCTTTAGCAGACTGATCACGATTTTGGACTTCTATTTGCTGATGCAACCTCTGTGAAATTGTTAGAGAAGTTGTCTACCAATGTAAAACCTAAGGTTATTGGACACAAACTAGTGAGCTCCAAGACCTTATTCAAAACACAGAAGCCACTGAAGTTGAAAAGGGCGCTATATCTTAAATGATTTGAGAGGAAATTATGCATTGATCACAAGAATTTTCAATTGTGGTCACGACTTTACCTTATTAGACATACATGATATGCAGCACAGACTTGCAATGGGTAAACTGTCAAAATGAAAATGACTTGCTGCTCGAGCATTTCTACCCTGATCTATCCTTTTAGGCACAAAGAGTACAGGAATTGCAGATTTACAGTTTAAAAATTGTTTCATTTTGGACTCTGTATAAATAAAAGTTTATATGTTGTAAATAAAGTTTAATTGTATGACCTCAATTTAAAAGATGCAGGGGTTTCACAGCAATATATCAACACATCTGTAGTCATCAAGATTTGGCCATGAAAGTGCTGTTAATATAGAATCTGTGTGCAGTATAAGCTAAAGTATTGGAGTGGTTAATGTAATTATACAGGCTCATCTTCCAGGTAAAGTTAGGTCAAATGAAAGTAAGTAGGAGGGTATGTTCAACCCCTTCTACATAAAAACTAAAAGCCTAAAAAAAATTCATTTTGTTTTCTGTGTCTCCAGGTTGGGACAGCGACACGTCTTACATTCTGATTCTGGTTCACCTTTTGCCACCCTCAAGTCAAAGCCATAAAATGCCGGGAAAAATCTCAGCCAGACAAGTATGTGATCGCCTTGTGAAATTCATCAAGGTGAAGCTACTGATGAGGCAGATCAAATGACAATATTTATTAATGTTCTGTTACTGTGTAACCTTGAACTTGCTCATTTCTCAGACAGGTTCTTAAAGATCACCTGTCTTTTAAATTGTTGTTCTTTCGCTATTCTTTTCTACTTAGCACATACTTAGTAACAATCTTTTGGAATCTCTTGCAAGTTTGTAATACGGAAACTTTCGTGAAAGACATAAATCTTGTGTGTCCTAATGATCAGCATTGGATATTATCATTATTCATTTTATTGATTCAGATATATAGATTATATCCACTGGTATCACCATTTATTTGAAACAACTGATTGAAGAGCACCAAAGTTTATTTAAGCATTTGTTTCCTGATTAGAACTTGTTGCCAAAGCATAATTTAATGGTGCATTACCCCAGTTGTATGAAGAAAATTAGACCACTGCTACATTGTTGGTGCATGCGTTACGAACCAAAGCATAAAGTTTTTTAAAAAGCAGCTGAAATAAAAAAAAACATATTGAAAACATTAGCAAAGAAACACCAAACACACATTTAACCCAAATGACATGAAATTATTTGCTGGAAAAATTTTCTCCTTGAATGAATTGGAACTTAGCACTGCGATGGCTGAGAAACTTAATGTGCTTATGTGGACTAACATCCTAAATGTGAAATGGGTCAATTACAAGTAAAAATGAAATTCCTGTATTTCATGTAATCCAGAATATTGTTATCACATGTTGTAACACATCCTTTTAATACCACTGCACTGAAAACATTATGTTTAGTTCCATGCTTACAAAGTTTCACATACCATAGAAGCACTATGTGTTTCGGAGATTAATATTTTGTTGTTTAACATTCTGATGTCTTATGGTTGTGATTCTGATTTGTTTATTGTACCATATAGTTTTATTTAATTCTTCTTCATCTCCTTTTATATTATCACTATCAATTCTGTTTTATTATTTCAGTATTATTGTTTAAAAAAAAAAAATTTTACAATCACAAGTGAATTAAGTGTAAGTGTAATATTGTTTAAAGGGGAGAATACGGTTTGTTGTTTTTATTTTCAGACTGAAAATCAAGGTGTTTTTTATTTTAGGGTTTTTTGAGGGTAAAACATAAATAGTGTCATTTAGAAGTTCACTTATAATTGATTTATTATTGTTAGAAATGATGTCACGGTGTGAGCGAAACAAAAGGCGGAAGCCGGAGTACAGCTCGCTCGGGTTTTAATGGCATGCGTGTGAGAGAGGTACACACACGCGCACACACACACACACACACACGCGCGCACACACACATACACACGGCAGTCCTTAGGTTGAGAAAGACAGTCCGAGTAGCGCATAGGGAGAAGCGTAGCTGACCCGAGATGCACAGGGAGGGGAAGCGCAGCCGGTACGGGATTCTGGAGTCCGGATGAAACGGATGACAGAAGTCCTGTACGAAAGCCGGAACGACAAAACATGCAGTACGGGAAGTCCAACACAAACAATAACGAACGGGGAGTGAATGTGAGTGAGGGGCTTATGTAGGAGCGGGGTGAAGTGATGATGGGCTTCAGGTGTGCCTCGTTAAACCTGGAGCTTCAGAGAGAGTGGAGACATGAGTGATGATGAGCTCCAGGTGTGCGTGGTTTAACCTGGAGCTCTATGGAGAGTGGAGGCATAGAGAGCCACCAAAGGGGGCGTGGCAGGTGGTTCCCTGACAAATGAGTTCAAAAGCAGAGTCAATTTCTTGTGGCTCTGAAATTAGTAAAATAGTGCAAGAGGTAAAATACAAACACTACATTGAGCATGATTAACTCTGGAAAAATGACTAACAAAAACTTTTAGAGATGAACCAAATGTTATCTAGCATAAAGAATATTTTCTTAAATTTGAGTAAATATTACTTTGGCAAATTTACAGTGTACCCACATTTTAATACAAATTTTTTTAATAAACAAAGTGCAGTCCTGCTACAAAAATACACTGAACAAGCACCAATCTCTGTTATGAAGTCCTAAGTTTGCAATGAAGTGAACCAGTGTTTATTTATTCATTGATAAATACCTTTGTATCTATCAGCACATTTCTATGTCACTCTGGATAAGGGTGTCTGCTTAATGCTGTAAATGTAAATGAGAGAAGATTCCACTGCTTGTAGTTGACAGAACATGGAGATTTATTAATTGTTGTGAAACATGATTCTCTTTAGTGATGCAGAACTGCTAAAGTAATGTATTAAAACCACTTTTACCTGTGTATAACTGTGTAAATGAACCATAAATTTCTAGAAGCTTATGTCCTCGCTACACTTGCTCCTCACTCTTGTTGGGGTTCATATTACTGTCCGGAGCTACTTGTGTGGGTTTGCTTGAGAAAGCAGAGATAGGCACTTCCACTTGCAATCACAGTGATGATAATAATGATGGTGGCACCAAAGGCTGGTGAGACAGAATCTTGCAGCACAGAGTGAAGACCACTGCCATATGTTTCCTCTGTGGTTAACAGCACATTTGGTGTACCTGTGCTGTGACCTAAGGAGGAGATATGGATTGGTGTTGTAGAAACCAGATGAAAATGTTCTTGCGCATTATAGGTTGAGAATATTCTGGTATGATAGTTGATCATAGGAAATTAGAATGACTTTATTTCTGCAAATTTGTGATTTAACAGGGGGACTAGTAGAAATATTTGTCACATTATTATCTTGATAAACCAGGGTAGACAATGATATCAAAAACATTTAAGGTGCAGAGGTAAATCACAGATCAAATATTTATACTATTAAACAAAATAATTACAGCAATGCCAGATTTGGATTTATATACATTACATAATATTTACCTTAGGGGACTTAAATTGTGGTAAGATTTTACCCATATTAGCACTATTAAATTAGTATTAGTACAATAATATTAGCGAAGGTGTACATTTTATTACTGCTTTTTCTACACTTGTCTCCATAAAAACATGATAAGTTATAATTAAATGGGTGTTGTACAGCCATTACTGTAGCTTATTCTTGGTGATGTATGTGATTTTCTGCTAATTGCACACAAGATTACATAAGACTGACTGTGTGGGGATTAACCAAGACTGTAACAGATACTGAGGATTGTAGAATGCAGTTTTTCTCATGAAATTCAGATGAATGTGTGCTGATCTCACAAGCACTTGCAGAAGCATATTGTGCCATCTGAGTAAATGTCTTTACAGAATTAAATTTTGTTTAATTTTACCTTTATACATTGTCAGAAAACAGCTTTTTCAGAAATTTGGATATCACCCTAATACATACAGTTGTGTTCAAAATTATTCAACCCCCACTGAAATTGATTGTTTGTTGTGATTGATTGTTTTGGTCGGTTTGACATTGATTATGATCATTCAGTCATCCTGCTTACAATTAAATCAAAGAGGCACGTGTAGGTCAGACAAATATAACATAACATTTATAATGAAATAACCACAAATGTCTTTTCTGAGCTCACATCATTATCAGTTTTATTCAACCCCCAATTGACATTCAATCTTTTACAGTTATAACAGCTTTTAAACGTGAAGCATAGCTTGACACAAGTGTCTTGCAGCGATCTACGGGTATCTTCGCCCATTCATCATGGGCAAAAGCCTCCAGTTCAGTCACATTCTTAGGCTTGCGCACTGCAGCTGCTTTCTTTAAGTCCCACCAGAGGTTCTCAATCGGATTTAAGTCTGGTGACTGCGATGGCCACTTCAAAATGTTCCAGCCTTTAATCTGCAACCATGCTCTAGTGGACTTGGAGGTATGCTTGGGATCATTGTCCTGTTGAAAGGTCCAACGTCTTCCAAGCCTCAGGTTTGTGACGGACTGCATCACATTGTCATCCAATATCTCCTGGTACTGAAGAGAATTCATGGTACCTTGCACACGCTGAAGCTTCCAAGTACCTGCAGAAGCAAAACAGCCCCAAAGCATGATTGACCCCCCGCCATGCTTCACAGTAGTCAAGGTGTTCTTTTCTTCATAGGCCTTGTTCTTCCTCCTCCAAACATAGCGTTGATCCATGGGCCCAAACAGTTCTAATTTTGTTTCATCAGTCCACAGAACACTATCCCAAAACTTCTGTGGTTTGTCCACATGACTTTTGGCATACTGCAGTCGACTCTTCTTATTCTTTGGGGACAGCAAGGGGGTGCGCCTGGGAGTTCTGGCATGGAGGCCTTCATTACTGTATTGAACCGTATTGTCTGAGCAGAAACTTCAGTACCCACATCTGACAAATCTTTTCTCAGTTCCTCAGCAGTCACACGGGGACTTTTCTCCACTCTACGCTTCAGGTAGCGCACAGCATTCGAAGTCAGCATCTTCTTTCTGCCACGACCAGGTAGCGTTTCAACAGTGCCCTTTGCCTTGAATTTGCGAATGATGCTTCCTATGGTGTCTCTTGGTATGTTTAACATCTTTGCAATCTTCTTATAGCCATTGCCCTTCCTGTGAAGAGTAATCACCTGTTCTCTTGTCTTCCTGGACTGTTCTCTTGACCTCACCATGTTTGTAACCACACCAGTAAATGTCTAGAAGGAGCTGAGTATCACAGTCATTTTAAATCTGCCTAATTGGTGCTTATTAGGCTTTATTGCTGCTCCCTGATATCCACAGGTGTTTTCAATACCTGATTGAAAACACTTCATTGAACCTCTGTTCTTCAGAGTGGTAGTCTTTAAGGGGTTGAATAATTATGTCAATGAAGAATTCACAAAAGAAACATTTACTACTGTATTACAAAACTAATTGATGTCATTTTAGTTGCATATGGTTCTTTAAGAAGTCCTTGTAGGATTTCATTCTGAATACAATTACAAATGTACACTAAATTCCCTAAAACCATTTACAGCATTGGGGGTTGAATAATTTTGAACACAACTGTAGGCCAAAGCAAACCTTGAGACAACTCAGATTTCAGGAACCCATTCTATTCAAATATAGTTCTTTACATAATTTACAGTGGATAGTGTGATAGGGCCATTAAATGTACGTCAAACAGTATTAAGTGTGTTAAAAAGATCACTATGGTCATCATAGACATAATTACAGAATTCAAATAATTAAAGCAGCAGATCAAGTCTATCAGAATTATGTGTGGTTGTTTTTCCATAACGGTACACACCAGCATGATTTTTTTATAAAATCCTCTGTACTAAAGACTCTGCTGTACAAGAAAACATTAAAATGAAAATAACTTTAATACCTAGAGTTTTTGATTGTTAAGTCTTACCAATTCTTCCATGAGAAACAAAGACACACAACAGATGAGCGCTTTGAGTTTTACTGTACTTTACTTTAACATTAACGTTATATTAGAGTAAGTGCTTTAAACACAAAACTGTGATCTATATTACAGTAAGCACTAATTTCAGTACTCTTAAAAAAAAGAAATAAAATGTAGCGTTCAATAGAGCTGTGGTAGAATAGTAATCTATGCACAAATATTAAGTCAAGTTTTTAGCATAAATTAAAAACAAAACATTTAAATTTACAGACTTACAATTATCACATTCATACATCTGAGCAGATATGGGGTTAAGGGCCTTGCTCAGGGGTCCGGAATTGGCAGCTTGGTGTGGTTGGGATTTGAACTCATGACCTTCAGAGTCAAAGTCGAATGCCATAACTACTAAGCTACCACCTCCCCCCAATAAAAAAATAAATAAAATAAAAACATTATTAAAAATAAAATATGGGTTTATGTAATTTGCGTTATGTGTTCATTTACATTTTACAAAGAGTCACAACTGTTTTTGAAATTGGGGCTGTAGTGGGGTACAAGTGAAGGAAAAATTTTATGCAACCCCATCCAAGGACATCCTATACAGTTGTGTACTGAAAAAGTGAGGTGTCCACGTACTTTTGTCTAAATTGTGTATTTTATTTTTCTTATATATCTTATAAATGTTACCCCATGTTGTATTAATCTTAAGAGTACAGTGGATTTACTGCTGCAAATATATAGACAATTGTGACCACAGTGAATATATTAAGAAACTTATATCTGTCTGACTTTACTGTATTCCTCATGTTACATCAGGAATTTTTACTCATCCTTGTTGCTCTGAATCAATATCTACATGCAGATTACTGTAAAGCAATGACATTCTGACAGTGATGGATAGTAACAATCTATGTTACTATGTTAATGTAATTTGCTACTGTACTTAAATAGATTTTTTACGTATCTGTACTTTACTGAAGTATTTCCATTCTGGGAGACATTTACTTTAACTTCAATACATTTTAAAAAAGTCAAAATTTTTTACTCAACTTCATTTCATGAAATCAGTTGCTCCTTTTTATTTATCAGTGGATAAAAAACTCAACTGTTCAAGCATGCAGCAAGCCACCAACCAGGGTAAAGCGCACGCTCTGTTTTGAACTTGTTTTGATTGTCGCTTGTTAGTATCTACTTATCACCAACATACAGTTCTGCGACAGAAGAAATTCCTGTCTCAAACTTGCCACAACACTTGTGGCCTCATTATGAAGTTAAAAAGGAGTTTTTTGGCTCATGATCATTTTAATAAATATCAACCAGTGTTTGACTCATTAAAATAATTATATTAATAGAACTGGAGTCTTTTCAGATAAACTGAGTTGATTAAGCAAAGAGTCATGTGACAATGATGATAATAGGACATTTATAGCTATAATAAATCATAGTTCTTTGGATACTAAAGTACATTTGAAGCAAAATACTTTGGTACTTTTACTCAAGTGAAAGTTTAAAGGGAGCATGTTTACATCTAATGGAGTAATATTTATCCAGTGTATCTCTACTTGAACTGAAGTACATGGTTTGTGTACTTCGTCCACCACTGTATTCTGATCATTTATTATACCTAATGCATATACAGTGTTTATTATATTAAAAATCTATATTTTTACAAATATTTACACATAATATGCACCCTTGTGAAGTCATTACATATCCACACAATTTAATGAGAAAAATGGAGTCTATGTATGGTATATAAACAGTACCCAAGTCTGTGTATTTTTTATGTACGGTTTATAATAGTGCCCCTTCTGTATTTATTGTATTTAAGCACTACAAGCAGTACCGATGTCTGTATACCTTGTTAATTGTATATGAACAGTATTCATTCTGTATATATCTTATTTACCGTCTACAAGAAATACTTCATTCTGCATATATATATGTTGTGTACAGTTTATAAACAGTACACATTATTGGAACAATCCTGAATTAACCCGAGGTCTCTTTACCTTCAGTGATGCTCGCGGATAGAAGAGAAAACATGAAGTACATTAAGAAAGAAAGAAGAGCTCGGACCTTGGGCATTCTTGCTAAGCAAATCTGACTGGAAAAAATTATTGTAATCCAAACGAAACGCGATCCAACGGCGAGGAAACCTCACGAAGTCCCTGGACCAAATCACGCTTTTTTACGGCAATATATATGTTTCTTTTTATATGAATGCGTGAGAAAAATAGTCGACGTACGTATCAGCGATTCAGCAGCCTACTGGACGGTTTTTTTATTCGTCGTACAACTCGAAGCTTATATACCATAATCCACATCTGCTCAAAATCCTGTTATTCATATTTCCAAACAGCACAGGAAACACAGCAGCTGGACAGCAGCTGGACAGCACCAGGCGCGCGCAGCTCGAGCAGTTCTCTCCCAGGAATGAAGAAAATCTTCCTGGAGATCTACGTTCAGCTCCTGTTCTGTATGTGGTGTGTACGTCACAGAGCTGGTTCAACTGTGGCGCGAATTGGACTTTACACACGTGACACTGCATGTGGATTTCCTACACTATAGTACAGAGACAACAAACAAACAAAAAAAACATAAAACATAAAAAAGGACTTACCAGCCTTTAGAGTGTGTTGCAATACCGACTGATTCCACAAATGCAATGTTTTTCATTTTGGTGGCATTTTGTTCGTTCTAGTTTCCAGGATATATAATGCTTAATATAAATTTTTATCTGTGGCTTTTTGGGAAAAAAAACATTTTATAGTAAGAAGACTAATTGAAACTTTTATTTAAATAATTGCTTCAGAAGCTGCTGTTTGAGATCACTGAGCATGAAACAGAGTCCTGCAGAACAGCTGTCACTGAGATTTGCATGTTACATGTGTCAAGATCACAGCTGCTCTTTGCATTTCATCTAAATCTGTAATGTTAATAAGAAATATTAATGTGATGACTAATTGTATTAGCCACAAATATGTACACACAATAACTAACTCCAAATTCAGTTTTAAAGCTCTTAAGTACTACCATAGCCAGGAATGTGGGTGGGCCCATAGAAAAACAATTCATCAATTACCAAAATGCACAACTGTTCAATCAGAGCATAAGCATCATAAGCAGTGTTAAGAACATAACAATAAGAACAGCACTGGCATGGCAGCCTCGCTACACACACTCGCATCTGACAGAGGCGACCATCATCAAATCAGCAGTACAGTAGTGGATAGTACATTAGTGGACAGTATGTCAAAACATTGCTTGGTCCATAGACTGGCTCAGCAGTCACATAAACCACTTGAACTAAACAACAGTGACTAGGCAACTATATAGTAGGAAAATGTAGACTGGCTTACTTGTGATTGTAATAAAAGATGGTGGTGATGGAGAAAGGGGTGAATTAACTTTAGCACTAGCAGAGCTGTTCAGCCATTTACTACTCGAGATTGATCGCTCCTAAACATCTGAATTCTCTTCCTAATATAGCCACCCACAACGCATTTTCGACAAGAACTTTAGTAAGTTGCTCTGTTTTTTTTTTTTTTAGGTTTACATACCTAGCCACCTAACATGTGCCACCTAAGAGTGACATTTGTTGAATTCTCAGTCGGATGTTTAACTCTCTATGCCATGTGCTGAGTTAGTTCAGCTCTTTACTACTCGAGATTGTTGGCTCCTGAACATGTAAATTCTCTTCCTCCTGCGTCCACCCACAATGTCTTTTTGACACAAACTTAGTAAGTTGCTCTCTTTCATTTTAGTTTAACATACCTAGCTAAATTGCAGTGTCCCTGTGAAATGTACTTGGTGTGAAGGGGGAGGGGGGCAGGAGCGTAGAATATGCGGGGGATGTTTCATTCATACTTGTATCCGGAGGACCAAAATGTACTCAAAGGAGTAATAATTTAATTTAATTCAATTCAATTCAATTCAAATTAATTCAATTCATTTTTGTTTGTATAGTGCTTTTAACAATGAACATTGTCTCGAATCAGCTTTACACAGATAATGTGGTGATTAAAAGTAAATATGTTCTTTGTAAGTAAGTTTGTCCCTGATGAGCAACTGTGGCAAGGAAAAACTCCCCGAGATGGCATAAGGAAGAAACCTTTAGAGGAACCAGACTCAAGAGGGAACCCATCCTCATCTGGGTTGCACCGAATGTCCATTTGAAGCAGATTTACAATGTTGCGGGGTACAGTGATGATGATCAGAAGCGAACTGTATTCCTGAGTCAGTGTAGGAGACTGTTGACATTAACTACAGTCCAATCCATCCTCGAAGCGCCCGTTCTTACTCCGGAATTTCATGGAACCACCCAAGGCATAGATGAGAAACCGTCCCAAGCTGCAAAGAGTGGCCTCCAGTCGAAGAGAACACTATCCAGAGGCCTGGACGAAGTGGGAAGATCCACGGAGGGGAGAGGGGCAGGAACAATGGTCACCAGAGCATCAGGAGCAAGTTTAACTCGACCGAGAGAGAGCGAGAGAGAGAGAGAGAGAGAGAGAGAGAGAGAGAGAGAAAAAGGGTGACAGGAAGAGAAGGATATGGATTATTAAGTGTCCTTATTGTTATATGAAAGTTAATGTCACTGAGCAGTTTGGACTCTGGCAAGACTCGCTATGGCAGCATAACTAAAAGGGAGAACCAGGAGCTAACACCGACATGAGGGATCTCTGGGATAAGAGACGACCCACCACACCACCGTCAACAAACCTGAGTGAATGTGTGAATGTGAGGGGACAACACCATACAAATATGCTTTATACGTCAGTAGTAGTATTTTATAATCAATGCGAGATTTGATTGAGAGCAGTGTAGACTGATTAAAACAGGGGTGATGTGATTTCCTAGATCTAGTGAGGACTCTTGCTGCTGCATTCTGAACTAACTGAAGCTTATTTATGCACTTACTCATACACCCAGACAGTAAAGCGTTACAGTAGTCTAATCTAGAAGTAATAAAAGCATGAACTAGTTTTTCTGCATCCTGTAACGACATCATATTTTTAATTTTAGCAACATGTCTAAGGTGATAGAAGGCGATCCTGGTGATATTATTCACGTGAGCCTCAAAGGAAAGACTGGGGTCAATAATAACACCAAGGTCTTTGACAGCCGTACATGCTGAAACAGAAACACCATCCAGAGATGCTACATAATCGGAAAGTTTGCTTCTAGCTGCATGTGGTCCTAGTAAAAGTACTTCCGTCTTATCTGAGTTGAGCAGAAGAAAGTTATCAAGCATCCACTGTCTAATGTCCTTTACACACTTCTCAACATTGTTAAGCTGATCTCTCTCATCTGGCTTTGCTGAAATATACAACGGTGTATCATCAGCATAGCAATGGAAGCGAATCCCATGGTTATGAATAATTTCACCAAGAGGCAGCATATATAAAGAGAAAAGCAGAGGGCCTAAGACAGATCCTTGAGGAACACCAAACTTTAACTCAGAGAGTGTGGAGAACTCACCATTTACACCAACAAACTAATAGCGATCAGTCAAATAAGACCTGAGCCAAGAGAAAGCTGTTCCCTTTATTCCAACAACGTTCTCAAGTCTAGCAAATAGTATAGTGTGATCAATGGTGTCAAAAGCTGCACTAAGGTCGAGCAAAACAAGTAAGCAGACAAAACCCTGATCAGAGGCCAATAACAGGTCATTTACCACCTTAACTAGTGCCATCTCTGTGCTATGATGAGGCCGAAATCCTGACTGATACATTTCAAAAGATGTTATTCATAAGTAGATGTGAGCTACAACCTTTTCTAAAATTTTGGATATAAAGGGGAGATTTGATATTGGTCTGTAGTTGGACAGCTGACATGGGTCAAGGTAAGGTTTCTTGATTAGGGGGTGGATAACTGCCAGTTTGAAGGATTTTGGTACATAACTAGTGCTAATGGAAGAGTTTATTTTTAAAACAGGTTCAATTACCTCTGGAGTTATCTGTTCAAAGAAACTTGTAGGCAAGGGATCGAGAATGCAGGTTGATGATTTTGATGGAAAAAATTAATGAAATTAAGTCATTCTCATGAATAGGAGTGAAGCTTTGTAGTTGATTGTTATAATTACGCTGCTGTCTACAGGGTTACTTGTAAAATAATTTGGATTTATATTAACCGTCTGGATTTCTTGCCTGATGTTTTCAATTTTATTATTAAAAAAGTTCATGAAATCATTACTACCTAATGATGGTGTGCATGTTAGTGCAGTGCTTTTATTCCCTGTTAATTTTGCTACCGTGCTGAAGAAAAATCTAGGCTTATGTTTGTTATTTTCTATGAGGGTGGAGAAATATGCTGATCTAGCAGCACTAGGAGATTTTCTATAATTTCATGCTATTTGAAATACTGTTAATTTTGTTTGACGCCATTTACGTTCTAATTTTCGAGAGGTCTGTTTTAAGGTGTGTGTATGATCATTATACCACTGTGCTAATTTTTTCTCCCTGATCATTTTGGTTTAAAGGAGAGCTACATCATCTAGAGTATAATGTAATGTTGATTCTAGGTATTCCGTGGCCCAGTCAAGCTCTGCGGGGTCAGACAGAGATCTATCTAATATCGTAATTTCTGGAAGATTATTGATAAAACTGTAGCTGTAGCTGATGTGAAAGTCCGCTTAACACGGTAACATGGTGAGGTAGCAATGCAATGACTGAGGCAGATTTTAAAAGAGATGAGATAATGGTCTGAAATAGCTTCAGACTGTGGAATTATGACTACGTTTTTTATTTTTAATCCAAATGTTAACAACAAATCGAGAGCGTGTCCACCACTATGAGTGGGTCCTATAACATTCTGATTAATTCCAACTGAATCTAGAATGGACACAACTGCTGCTCTTAAGGAGTCTTCCTGATTATCAAAATGAATATTAAAGTCACCAATAATTAATGCTTTGTCTAAAGAAGTAGCTAAATTTGGGATGAAATCTGCAAATTCTATGAGAAAATCAGAGTAGGGCCCTGGGGGTCTATAAATAATAATTACTGGAATTGACTGACTGGACCTGCTTTTGGACACTGAATATTTTATACTGGTGTAAATAATTTCAAATGTTTTATATTTGTGTTTAGTCTTTGGTGTGACGTTAAGATTATTATTATTATAAATAGCTGCGACTCCACCTCCTCCGCCATTTAGACGGGATTGGTGTATGTACCTATACCCAGGAGGACTCGCTTCATTTAATGCTACATATTCATTTGGTTTAATCCACATTCCTGTCAAACACATTATATTAAACTCCTAGTCGGTAATAATTTCGTTTATAGTAAGTGCTTTAAGACATGTCAGGACATCTCTAATATGAATAAAGTCTTGTATAAAATCATTGCTGTAGTCGAAGCAATCTTTGCTGTAGCTATAGCTAAGTGCTTGTTAAATTTTTATCATGCCCAAACGAAACTTAATTCTTGGAGAGGTTTTCCATACGACCTGCTATGCCCGAGTTGCCTTTCTGATATCAGGGAAGAAGAAATACACAGCACACAGAATGCATGTTCTTCCTCTTCTGTTTATTGCAGGTAGCAGAGCATATTTATACACATACAGAGAAAAGAAACCTGACCTAGTTGTTTCCTGTTTAGACAAGAGGATATACTAGCCGGAGATGTGTGAGCCCAGATAAGGACTCCCTGTTTACCTTACAGACTAACATCATAAATATTCTATAGACACTGAGCAGACAAAGGAATGTGTGTGAAACAGTGTGAAAACCATCTTAACACTAACAATGGCCACTTTAAATCATTTATGATTTAGCATCACACACCAAAACATAGGATGGTTATCCTTGGAACAGAACCGGTGACACAAACTGCAAATGAAAAGATAAAGACAAACAAAAACATACAGAAAACAAAATAGTGTTCAACACTCGTAAACAAACTCTTAATCTTCTCAAAAAAACTTTGTTCAGCAGTAGTTTCACGTTCTCCAAGACATCATGAGACATTTGTTTCTCAGTGCTTGTTCAGTATGTCTATAAGCAGTATTATAAGGTATACATAACAGTTTCTTCTCACTGAATAATGTATATAAAGAGAATAAGAAAAATTCGGAGTCTAGTTACAACTATGCACATATTGTTATAGAATTTAGACCTAGAGCAGGTATCAGGGTGAGCTAAACTAAACAGTCAAGTGAGTCAGATCTTCACCCCGGAGGTGGCCCCTTTCTACTATAAAGAAAGGATCTTTCCGTGGGCTCTCAACTGTTTCAGCCCTGAATACTCACTTAGGTAGGCTTCTTAGGCCAACAGACCAATTAGTGCACAGAATAAGTGGGTGCTGTTTTGATCCTGCTTGCGTGTATCCACTGTGGCTGATAATCAGTCAGAACTCCAGTTCTGGTTACAGCTAGAACATTCGCTGGACCCAGATACTTCGGCTTAACGACCTTGGTAGGCTTCAGACTTCTTATCAGGACCTGCTGATTAGGCACAAAAGGGTGTGTTGGCTTATCTGTAGGCAGAGGAAGAGTTAGTGAGACATCAGCACTGATAGAATTCATTTTCTCAACCAGGGCAGAAATGTAGTCGTCCACCATCACTTCCAGGTTACCTAAAGAAGAAATGCTAGTGCGTCCCCTGACCCATGGGGTCGGGGAAGGTTAGAACATAAAACCTTCAGTGGTTAGTATTGTTGAAGATGGGGTCATTTTCATTTTTGTGAGTACTGCCGGGAGAACAACAGTCCAATTTCGGCCTGTTTCAATGCAGGCTTTAGTAATACGTTCCTTAATGGTTCTGTTTGTTCTCTCTACCACTCCAGCTGACTGTGGGTGATAGGGAATATTAAAATGCCAGTCAATTGCTAAGCTTTTAGCCAAAAGTTGTGTTACCTTCGAAGCAAAAGGTGTGCCGTTATCACGTTCAATCACACTAGGAATACCAAACCTAGAGATGATCTCTTTTGTTAATATTTTGACAACCGTTTTAACATTCTCTCTCACACATGCAAATGCTTCTGGCCACTTACTGAATCTGTCAACTATAACCAACAGGTATCTCAAATTTCCTACAGGTGGCATATGTGTAACTATGGCCACTTTGGCAGGGAGTTGAACAGCTTTTAAAAAGTCGCCTATGAGATAAAAATGTGCTATGGGCTTTCCATCAGCTGTTTTAAAGTCTATTTGCTTCCATGTTTCGGCAAAATCATGCACAACACCATAAGTATACTTAGGATCAGTGTATATAGTCACTACTTTACCTTCAGACAACTGACATGTCTTGTAGGTGCAACCAACTCTGCAGCTTGTGCTGATGTGTATGGTAATGATTTAGCTTCAACTATTACATCAGGTAATCTTACAACCGCATATCCACATAAATACACATCATCAGAAGGTTTTGAACATGAACATCTACATATAGACAATCCCCCTCTTCCAGGGCCGTATCTAAAAGATCGGGCCTACAAGAGGTCTCTTGTATAATGTGTTTAAGGCAATCATGTGTGTCGTCAAAACCATCTACGTCAATATCGTCTAGCAGATCACGCAGAGCTACTACAGCTGAATGCGGCTGAGAAGAGGCTTAATAGTTAAGATTTCCGTTGCCAAGAGCGTGGTCTCATAACCAGATCTACGTTGTGCTGTCATATGTTGTGTAAAATAGCTGTTACCTGATGTGAGGTGTACAGTATCAAAGGATGTGACAGCACCGTTTTCTCAGCATCCCGGACCATCAGAGCCGCAGCAGCCACTGCACGCAAGCACGAGGGAAACCCTTGTGCTATATTGTCTAAAGATTTGGAAAGATACGCAACAGGGCGATATCTGTCACCGTGTTCCTGGGCTAGGATCCCCGCAGCCGTACCACCAAGTTCATGCACATAAAGGTGAAAAGGCTTAGCATAATTTGGAAGACCTAGAGCTAGGGCAGACTGTATAGCCTTCTTGAGGGCAGCAAAACCGTCAGTCATCTCATGAGTCCACAGAATAAGATGTGATGGAGGAGCTTTGTGATCAATAGCACTACGCAAAGCTTTATCATGCTGTGCGCAGTCAGGGATCCATGCTCGGCAGCAGTTCACTAGTCCCAAGAAGCTCTGCATCTATTTTACAGTCAGAGGTCTTGAAAACATAGTCACAAGCTGTACTCGGTCCTGCGATATCTTATGTTGGCCTTCTGAAATCACATGGCCCAGATATGAGACCTTTCTCTTCACCCACTGTAGTTTCTGGTGTGAAGCTGTAAATCCAGCCTGAGCCAGACAATCACTGACGCTTTGTAGCAGTCCTGCTCAGTCAGTCCTGTGACAAGGATGTCATCTGCGTATTGAAGGATGCAGGTTGTTTCTGGAAGGTGTATATCAGCCAAAGTTCTGTGCACTACAGCGGAGAATACGGCTGGCGAGTCAACAAAACCCTGAGGAAGACGGGTACAGGTGAATTGACGTTCCCTATAGGTAAACGCGAAAAGCGTCTGCGTCTCTGAGGCCAAAGGGACACAGAAAAAACAGAACAAAGATCAATCACAGTAAAAAATCTGTGAGTCGCTGGTATAGAGTTAACAATGGTAGCTACATCGGGCACCAAAGGAGCTAACGGAATAACTAATTTATTAATCTCACATAAATCTTGTGTGAGCCTCCAGCATTTTTTATCTGCCTTCAAGACGGGATTAATCGGTGTGTTATACAGTGAATGTGTCTCGATCAAAACACCTTGTGACAATAAATTGTCAATAACTGGAGCAATGCCAACATTCTTCTCTTTTGACAATTGATATTGTTTAACAAAAATTGGATGGTGTGTTTTCATGAGTGCATGATACGGTTTTACCTGGATTAAACCTGCCTCATCTTTGTGAGAGGCCCATAATTTAGGGTTAACTTCACCTAAATTTGGTTCATCAGGCAGTACCTCTGTGGCTCAGTTGAGAGCATGAGGACAGAAGAAAAAGACAGTGAAACATTGGTTTCAAAAAACAGAATTTCCATTCCCATTTTGTGCATCATATCTCTTCCTAAAAGGTTTAAAGGCGAGTTTGGAATTATTGTAAAACTATGATAAAAATTTGTACCAGTCGGTGTCACCACAGGCAAAAGGTGAGTTACAGGACATGAAATTGGAAATCTATCTATTCCCTAAAAGATGAACTTCCCCTTTTTCCTAGGACCTCCTCCTTGAGTTTTGTGCTGAGGCTGGAATGCACCACTTCCTGTTGCAGTGCAGAGCATAACGGGTTAACTTAACCTGGAGCATAGTAGAAACCTCTAGCAGCTTTTAAATCTCTAGGAAAAAGTATCTAGATGTAATACAATTTCACTCCATAATGCCAAATGGTCTAAATAAGGATTAGTTCAATAACCGGCACAATTCCTATACATAAAATGTTTGGGATTTTCTTCCGGCAATAAGCGAGAAATGTCATGACCCATCTTCTTTACATAGAAGAAAGAACAGACACACAACACTTAATACACAGACAATACATACAACACATAACACTTAGACAATACAGCTGCGCTAGGCACCAGGGGGATCGCAGTCTTCAAACAAAAAAAAGTAATCCAGTCTCTCCAATTGGATCACAAATTTTGTAAGTTAGGAGAAAAAAATAGACTATAAAGCCAAAACAAGATTGAAGTCTTTTGAAAAATTTTAGTCTTTTCATAATGTCCGTTTTTCTTTAGTTCCGTTTCTCTTTTCTCTTCCTTTTTTTTTTTAGACAATTAATTTTTCATTTATCTATTTTTTTCAGGCATATAAATTATCATGGATTCTTTTGGATACTTCAGACAATATCGCCTATATTAGACAGACCGTAAAAAACGTCTTCTAATCTTGCATCTTACATCTAAGGTGAGGAAACCAATGTCGTGACGAAATCATCCCACCAAAGGAAATTATCATTAAACAATTAATGCATAACCAAGACACGAAAACATATGCAGCCCTATTGGCTGGCATACGGGACAATCCCCGCAAACAAGTAAATATCTTAAAACTTACCTTGATGCGTGATTTCCCTTTTTGGATATTGCGGAAAGGATCCCACTTCTGACACCAAAACTGTTAGATTTTTATCATGCCCAAACGAAACTTAATTCTTGGAGAGGTTTTCCATACGACCTGCTATGCCCGTGGTGCCTTTCTGATATCAGGGAAGAAGAAATACACAGCACACAGAATGCATGTTCTTCCTCTTCTGTTTATTGCAGGTAGCAGAGCGTATTTATACACATACAGAGAAAAGAAACCTGACCTAGTTGTTTCCTGTTTAGACAAGAGGATATACTAGCTTATATGTGTGAGCCCAGATAAGGACTCCCTGTTTACCTTACAGACTAACATCATAAATATTCTATAGACACTGAGCAGACAAAGGAATGTGTGTGAAACAGTGTGAAAACCATCTTAACACTAACAGTGCTATAGTTTGTAGACCCTAAGACCTGTTGCACCTGTAGCATTTTGCAGATATGCAAACATTGCTAGCTTTGCAAAAAGAGGTGCTAGTGCTGTTAATCCTAAAATGAAAAGGGCCACTGAAGATCTCGCTGTGTATATATATGAACACATATCATTATTACCATTTGTGATCATCAACAGTTGAAATTTTTTTAAACAATTTTAAATAAAATGCCTGCTTGGTTAAATAATATGTAAAATAATATATATAAAAATAAAATTGAATAAATCATATTAATGCAATACACTTTTTATTATATAGATTAAATTGAATAATCAATTAAATTGCCACAAATTAGACCCCATTCAGGTAATACAGGTGTTTCTGTGTTACTGTTACGTGTTTGCTGTTTTTTGTCTACTGCTCTCCCCCTCCCCCTTTTCTTCAGCACTTTACTGGCTATAGGTGGAGCTACCTAGTAATTGAAATGGAGGCCTGGGGAAAAAAGGACCAATGATGAGCAAGAGTCGACCAGAGGAGGCGGATCCTTCCTTTTAAAAGCAGCTCGGAAGTCCCCGGGGGGTTGCTGTGCGCTAGCTGTGCGCTAGCTGTGCGTCAGCTGTGCGTCTTAGTTATCCCAGCTCACCTGGTTTAGGAACAGGTAAGAATGTGCGTGCACCTACATTCCACCACGTAGGTTTTTGCTATTGTTTAGACACCCTAGTTAGAGGGCAGGTGCCACCCACTGTATTTTCTGGTAGCATAGCCTAGAGTAGTCAGCTAGTCTGTTCCTGTTTGTTAGTTAGGTTAAGCTTACAAAATACAGCATAGTGTAGAACTTTTTTCTTATGTTCATTTCTTTGGCACTGTCCATGTTCTTTTGCCAGTGTGGGTCTAGTCTTCTTGACTCTGGGAAACGCTTGGAAATTGTTTGTTTACTGCACTTGACCATTAAAACAATAACTACTCTAAACTCTGGTCCTGCTTTTTGTCCAAACAACCCGTAACATCTAAATGGTTATTGTTCCCACACTCCCCTAAGCCTAGCCAAGGTGGGAACGTAACAAGTGGGGGCTCGTCCGGGATCTGTTTGAATAGTCCGGGATCTGTTTGAATATTTGAATAGGGATATACGAGTTGGGTATTGATTTTATGGTTTATCATGTGTTCTGGATGACTGGTCTATAGTCATGGCAACCTTTGATCTCCAGCTGTTTGTTGCTTCTCCAAGTCCGGATATTTTTGAAAGGTGTCGGAAGGATGACCTATTAGAACTCGCTGCTTACTATAGTGTACCAGTTTCTCGGAGTCTGGTGAAGAAAGAGATCAAGAGTAAGGTTCTTGCTAAACTTTGTGAATTAGGGGTTCTTAAACTCTCACCACATGTTGATACAACTGAGGTTAGTGGTGTGGAATCCACTAGTGTTGATTCTGGGACTTTAGGTGCAGAGATGGTTGAGCCGATGGTTGAAGCCAGAGCTACCTTACCCCGCTTCGACCCATTTTCTCCTTCTTTGTCTGCAGGATCAAGGGATGAGAGGTCCGTGCCAAAGTGCGCATTGCATGTCTCCAATTGGAGGCTCAAGAGAAAGCAGAGGCACATAAAGCAGAGATGGAGTTTAGGATAGCTGTGCGTAAGATGGAACTCGAGGTAGATCGGGAAGTCCGATGAAGGCAAGTGGAGTTAGAAGTGATAAAGATCTCTTCAATGTCTACGGCCCACTCGGATAACCTGTCTTCCCCTCCTCCGCCACTGTCCTCTCTGCCTGCACCTCCTGTAAGGCCTGTCCCTATGCCTCGGTCTGCTTACTCTGTCCCAGCCACACCTGCTTTTGATGTTAGCAAAAACATTGAAAAACGTTCAGAGAAAGTGAAGTAGATACTTATTTCGGTGTTTTTGAGCGTATCGCTATAGCCTTAAATTAGCCAAAAGATGTGTGGTCTTTCTCGCTCCAGTGTAAGCTTATTGGAAAAGCTCAGGAAGTGTGTTCGTCGATGTCCCTGGAGGATAGCTTACAGTATGAAGTAGTTAAAATGACTATACTCCGTCCCTATGAGTTGGTCCCTGAAACCTACAGGCAAAGGTTCAGGAACCTTAGAAATCTTCCTTTACAGACCTTTGTTGAGTTTGGCCGAGAGAAAGAAACCTTGTTGGATAAGTGGTGTGCTTCTACCAGAGTAAATGGTTTTAACTCCTTGAGGGAGCTTGTGTTGCTTGAGGAATTTAAGAATTGTCTACCTGACCATGTTGTGGTCTACCTAAATGAGAGGAAGGTTTGCTCTGTTTCAGAAGCTGCTGTCCTCGCAGATGAGTTTGTGCTGACTCATAAGAACGTCTTCAAGCAGACTAAGGTAGAACCGTCAGTAACCACTGATCAGCAGTTAAAGACGAATCGGTCTAATCAGTCGAATTCTCCTCCTAGCTCTACTAGATGCTTTTACTGTCATAAGCCTGGCCATGTAATTGCAGACTGCGCAAGTTTAAAGCAAAAGCAAGACAGGCCGAAACAAACTCCTAGTCCTACTCAACGAATTGCACTAGCAAAAACCGTTAGTCCTGCTTCAGATTTTGTTGGACCGAATGTTGAAGAATCTGTTAATTCATGTTATCAGCCATTTGTAACAGATGGTAGATGTTCTTTAGTTGGGAAAGATCAAACTCCAGTACCTGTTAGAATTCTTCGGGATACTGGCGCAACTCAGTCCTTTATATTAGCTGATGTTATCTTTTTCAGAAGTCCTTCTGTGGAACACATGCCTTTTGTAAGGGGATTACTATGCAGTACATTAAAGTTCCTCTTCACTATGTGCACTTGAGCTCAAGTCTAGCTACAGGGATCTATAAAGTGGCGGTATGTCAGTCTTTACCTGTGGAAGGTGTTACTTTCATTTTAGGGAATGACATAGCTGGAGGTAAAGTCCTTCCGGTCCTAGAAGTTCTGGAGAGTCCTGCTGATGATCTCTTACCAGATGATCTGTCACATGATCACCCCACAGTGTTCCCTGTATGTGCTGTAAATCGTGCTAAAGCTTGTTTGTTAGAAGATGTGGTTGACTTATCAGACTTGTTTCTCGCTAAAGATGATGCAGAGTCTGCTGTGTTGACTCCTCCCATGACTTGTTCTTTAGACCCAGTGACTTCAACGAAAATTCAGAGCTCAGATGTTCAGCTTGGTGAGTTACCTATCAGTCATTTACAACTTCTTGAGGCTCAAAAGGCTGATCCTAGCCTAGAGAAGTATTTTTCAACTGTGTCTAGTCAGGAAGAGTTGGCAAAACAACAAGTAGCATATTTTGTAGAGAACAATCTCAATGCGGAAATGGTCTCGTATTGATTCGCCTTTTGACAGTGTCTTTCAGATTGTGGTACCTTCAGTTTATAGGCAAGGTGTACTTCAGGTAGCCCATGATCATCCTTGGTCAGGACACTTAGGCATTACAAAAACGTATTTGCGCATTCTCAAACATTTCTTATGGCCTGCACTCAGGAAAGATGTTGTGCAGTTTTGTCGGTCTTGTCATATTTGTCAATGTACTGGGAAGCCAAATCAGGTTATTCCACCAGCTCCTCTTTACCCTATACCAGTACTTGGGGAGCCATTTGAGCATGTTCGTGTTGACTGCGTTGGTCCTCTGCCTAGAACTAAGTCTGGGAATCAGTATTTGTTAACAATATTGTGTGCTGCTACTCGGTTTCCAGAAGCGATTCCCTTACGTAGAATTACTTCTTCAGTGGTGGTCAAAACCCTCATAAAATTTTTCACCACTTTTGGGCTGCCCAAGGTAGTTCAAACGGATCAAGGAACTAACTTCTTGTCCAAGCTGTTTTCACAGGTTATGAAAACACTAAACATAACTCATCACGTGTTCAGTCCTTATCACCCTGAGTCCCAAGGTGCATTAGAAAGGTTTCACCAGTTCATACTGTTTAGATACTGAGAAAGACTGGGAGGAAGGAGTGCCTCTTCTGCTGTTTGCAGTAAGAGAAGCTGTTCAAGAATCTCTTGGATTTAGTCCTGCAGACCTTGTTTTTGTTCATTCAGTTAGAGGTCCTCTGAAAACTCTTAAGGGGAAGATTCTAGTAGATAGTGGTAAGAAACACAATATTTTAGACTATGTAAGCAAATTTTGTAAGCGTCTGCACAAAGCTTGTACCCTAGCCCGTGAAACCCTAGGGTTGTCGCAAGGTCGTATGAAGCAGTGGTATGACAAGAAGGCAGTCTCCCGGAAGTTTCAACCTGGTGACAAAGTAATGGTTTTACTTCCTATTCCTGGTTCATCCTTGTCTGCCAAGTTTTCTGGGCCATACTCAGTTAAGGAAAAACTCAGTGACACTGACTATGCTCTCTGCACCCCTGACTGAAAACGCAAAACACGGGTTTGTCATATTAACATGCTGAAAGAGTATCACGCCCGTGAAGGTGTCTCTAGTTCTGAGGACTTGTGTGGTGATGAGGCAGTTTCCGCTGGCTTGGTAACCGTAACACATAGTAGTGAGGAGCCTACTGCTGATTCAGATTCAGATGGGTTGTTTGTACATGCACCACAAACCTTTTGTCGACTCTTAAACTCCGATATTTTATCCACCCTCTCTTCCTTCCTATGTCATTTGCCTGACCCCCAGAAAGCCGATATTGAAAACCTCATTAGTTTGTTTCCAAGAATTTTTCAAGATGTTCCTTCTCAAACAACAGTCTTACAACATGATATACAAGTTACCACCACTGCACCCATTAAACAACATGCCTATCGAATCAATGCAACCAAGAGAGAAGTTATGAAAGGGGAAGTTAAGTACTTATTGGAACATAAGTTGGCCAAACAGAGTTGTAGCCCTTGGAGTTCACCTTGCTTATTAATTCCTAAACCTGATCATTTATACCGGCTGTGTACCGATTATAGACGTGTTAATGCTGTTACAGTCCCCGATTCTTATCCCTTGCCAAGGATAGATGACTGTATTGACAATGTAGGTTCAGCTTGTTTTGTGTCAAAATTGGACTTGCTTAAGGGTTATTGGCAAGTACCACTGACTCCTCGTGCCTCAGAAATTTCTGCTTTTGTCACCCCTGACAGTTTTCTGCAGTATACAGTTATGCCCTTTGGACTTCGAAATGCTCCAGCTACGTTCCAGCGTCTTATTAATATTGTGTTGGCAGATGTTCCTCACTGCTCATCTTATCTAGATGACCTTGTTATATATACCAGGGACTGGGCCACACACTTAGATGTTCTGGAAATGGTTTTCAAAAGACTGGAACAAGCATCATTAACATTAAACTTGGCAAAATGTGAGTTTGCCCAAGCAACTGTTACATACCTGGGCAAGCAAGTAGGCCATGGACAGGTCCATCCAGTAGATGCTAAAGTGACTGCCATATAAAATCTTCCTGCGCCTTCAGCGCGTCGAGAGTTACGGAGATTTCTTGGTATGGCAGGGTACTATCGTAGTTTTTGTAAAAACATTTTTACTGTTGTTGCATCCCTTACATCCTTGCTTAGTGCATCCAAACCCTTTGTTTGGACTACAGATTGCCAACATGCTTTTGACAGTGTAAAGGCTATGTTATGTGATTCACCTGTACTTGCAGCTCCAGATTTTTCAAAACCTTTTAAGCTTGAAGTGGATGCAAGTGTCATAGGGGCCGGAGCAGTGCTGTTACAGGAGGATGCCTGTGGAATTGACCATCCTGTATGTTACTTTTCACGTAAATTTAACAAACATCAGGCAAAATACTCTACAATAGAACAAGAAGCTCTAGCATTGTTACTAGCTTTACAGTTTTTTGAGGTATATGTTGGTTCTGCACCTCTACCAATTATTGTGTATACCGATCACAACCCTCTAGTCTTTTTTGTCCCGTATGTACAATCAGAATCAAAGGCTCATGAGATGGTCATTGTTAGCCCAGAACTACAACATTGAGATTAAACACAAAAAGAATTTACCTTCTGGAGTTACCTTCTGGTTCTCATTTTTAGTTATGCTGCCGTAGCGAGTCTTGCCGGAGTCCTGCCCCTCTTCCCTCCTCGGATCTTCCCACTTTGTCCAGACCTGCCTCTGGATAGTGTTCTCTTTGATTGGAGACCACTCTGTGCAGCTGGGGAAGGTTTCTCATCAACACCTTGGTGGTTCCATGAAATGAACAGGGGCTTTGAGGATGGATTTGAACTTTAGTTAATGTCTACATTGACTCAGGACTACAGTTTGCTTCTGATCACCATCACTGTACCCTGCAACATCGTATATCTTCGGTGCAACCCAGATGAGGATGAGTTCCTTCAGTCTGGTTCCTCTTAAGGTTTCTTCCTTATGCCATCTCGTGGAGTTTTTCCTTGCCACAGTCACCACTGGCTTGCTCATCAGGGACAAACTTAATTATTAAGATCATCTTATTAATTTTTATCACCACATTATCGGTGTAAAGCTGCTTTGAGACAATGTTCATTGTTAAAAGTGCAATACAATTAAAAATGAATTGAATGTTATTTAGTATACTTTAACAAATGTCTTTATTTCTTTCATTTTTTAATCATTCACTCCCTATACATATTATTTAACCTAGCAGGCATTTTATATAAAAAATAAATATATATATATATATATATATATATATATATATATATATATATATATATATATATATATATACACACACAGTACAGACCAAAGGTTTGGACACACCTTCTCATTCAAAGAGATTTCTTTATTTTCATGAATATGAAAATTGTAGATTCACACTGAAGGCATCAAAACTATGAATTAACACATGTGGAATTATATACATGACAAAAAAGTGTGAAACAACTGAAAATATGTCATATCGTAGGTTCTTCAATGTAGTCACCTATTGCTTAGATTACTGCTTTGCATACTCTTGGCATTCTCTTGATGCCTACTTTGAAGAACCTACAATATGACATTTTCAGTTCACTTTTTGTTATGTATATAATTCCACATGTGTTAATTCATAGTTTTGATGCCTTCAGTGTGACTCTACAATTTTCTATTGTACTGTATATATAATATATATAAACTTTTGGTCTGTACTGTGTATATATATATATATATATATATATATATATATATATATATATATATATATATATATATATATATATATATATATTTATATATATATATATATATATATATATATATATATATATATATATATATATATTATTGTATACTGCTTTGATCAATGGACATTGTCTCAAAGCAGCTTTGCACAAATAATGTGGTAAGAAAGAATCAATAAGATTGTTTTTTATTAGTGTAAGTTTGCCTCTAAAGAACAAGCCAGTGGCGACTGTGGTAAGGAAAAACTCTCTGATGGCATAAGGAAAATCCTTGAGCTAAACAAGATTCAAGAGGGAACCCATCCTCATCTGGGTGGCACCAAATGTCCATTTATTACACATTAAAAAAAAAAAAGGATCCTTGGGCCATTTATGAGAAAATACCCCCAAACTGCACAGAGTGGACTCCAATTGAAGAGAACACCATCCAGAGCCTGGCCGGGACGAAGTGGGCAGATCTGAGGAGAGATGAGAAGAGGGGCAGGAACAATGGTCACTGGTAACTCAGGAGAATGTTTAACTCAACTGAGAGAGAGAGAGAGAGAGAGAGAAAGAAAGGAAGTGTAATTTTTGTATAAAAGTTAAGGACACTGTGCAGTTGGGACTCTGGCTAGCTAAGATTTGCTATGGCAGCATAAATAAAAGGGGGAGCAGAAGGTAACACAGGCATGAGGGATTTCTAAGATAAGAGAGAGAGCCCACCACATCAACATCAACAAACCTGAGTAAAGAGAGTGAGAGTAGGGGGCAACAGCATCCAAATATCCGAACACTCTATATCCATGATCCCTCCAGATCTACTCCTTTACCTAAAAAAAAAAAAAAAAAAATCACCAGTCAAAAACTTGACTAAATAAATATGTTTTCAGCCTCAATTTAAACACTAAGACTGTGTCTGAGGCTCGAACAGTAATTGGAAGGCTGTTTCATGCATGTGGTCCTAAAACATCTTACCCGAGTAGAGCAGAAGGAAGTAATCCACAGTTTTTACACACTCACCATTTTTAAGCTGATCTCTCTCATCTGATTTTGCTGAAATATACAACTGTGTATCATCAGCATAGCAGTGGAAGCTAATACAATGTTTATGTCTAATTTCATCGAGAGGCAGCATATATAAAGAGAAAAGCATTGGGCCTAAAACAGATCCTTGCGGAACACCAAACTTTACCTCAGAGAGTGTGAAGGACTCACTATTTACATGACCAAACTTATAGCGATCAGTCAAATAAAACCTAAGCCTGAAGAGAGCTGGTCCCTTTATTCCAACAACATTTTTTTAGGCTAGCAAGTAGGATAGTATAATCACTGGTGTCAAAAGTTACATTAAGGTTGAACAAAACAAGTAAAGAGACAAAACCCTAATCAGAGTCCAATAACAGGTCATTTACCACTTCAACTAGCGCTGTGTCTGCGCTTTTGCTACTGTGCTGAATAAAAATCTAGGATTATGCTTAATATTTTCAATCAGGGTAGAGAAATATGCTGATCAGCAGTACTAAGAGCTCTTCTATAACTACTTCCATGCTATTTGAAATACTTTTAATTTGGTCAAATTGGTCAATCTTAATTTCCAAGTGGTCTGTTCTCCCTGAGGATTTAGATTTTAAGGGGAGCTACATCATCAAGTGCAGGGGTGCACACACTTTTTCAGCATGCGAGCTACTTATAAAAATGACCAAGTCAAAATAATCTACTTACTATAAAAATGCTTAAATAAATATCTATTTTTGTATGTCATGCGATCTACTACACTACCTTTCGTATCGACCGGTAGATCGCGATCACATATTGGGCACCCTTGATCTAGAGTGTAACAGAACATTGATTCTAGACATTCAATAGCCCAGTCGAGCTCTGCGCGGTCAGACGGAGATCTAATTAATGTCGACAACTCCGGAAAATTATTGAAAAAACTCAGTGATGTAGTTGACATAAATGTACGCTTAACATGGGTATGTGGCAAGGTACTTATCCTATGACCGAGGTAGATTTTAAACGAGATAAGGTGATGATCTGAAATAGCTTCAGACTGTGGAATAATGATTATATTTTTTATATTAAATCCAAATGTTAATATTAAATCAAGAGTGTGTCAACCACTGTGAGAGGGTCCTATAACATACTGATTAATTATTGATTACATACTGAATCTAGAATGGACACTACTGCTGTTCTTAAGGAGTCTTCCTGATTAACAAAATGAATATTAAAGTCACCAACAATTAATGTTTTGTCTGAAAAAGTAGCTACATTTGTGATGAAATCTCCAAATTCTACAAGAAATTCAAAGTAAGGCCCTGGGGGTCTATAAATAATAATTAATGGAATTGGCTCACTAAACCGTTAGATTATTTTATGTTGGTGTAAAGAACATCGAATGTGTTAAATTTGTGGTTTTGCTCATGACAGACACAGTCTCAAAATGGTGGATCCTGAGTGATGACTCCTGAGTTTAGCGTGTTTGTCTGCTCGCTGGCCTTGGTTCTGGACAGTCACTGGTTACCTAGTGCTCTTCTAAGACTATGAATGAGAGCAGCACCTTCCCAAGTGGGATGGATACCGTACCGCCCTAACAGGCCAGCCTTGCCCTCGAAATTGCTCCAATTATCTATGAAGCCCACATTGTTTTTGGAGCACCACTCTGATATCCAGCGGTTCAGTGACCATAACCTGCTGTAAGCTACATTGCCATGCCGTATTGGGATGGGGCCCAGAGCATATTACTGCATCGGACATTGCCTTCACTAATTTACACACCTCTATAATGTTACTCTTAGTAACATCTGACAGCAGGGCGAGTGGGTGATATACCGGGAGGCAGGGCACCGGACATAGCAGGTCAGCTTAGGTATACCTAACCCCATACCACTAACTGTTTTAAAATAGGCTCTTCTAAAATAAGAAAAGATGATGTTGGATATTGTTCTGGGTTATTTTATGAGCTCTTGAATAAGTCATTGTTGGGCTCTTGGAGTTATTTTGGTAGGCTAGACATCCCTGGGGAGGTTCACCACTATTCAAAGTTTTCTTCATCTGTGAGTAATGGCTCTCACTGTGAGTAATGGCTCTCACTGTGGTTTGCTGGAGTAGCAAAGCTTTAGAAATGGTTTTGTAACCCTTTCCACACTGATACTTATTGATTGTCATTATTAATTATGTGTACTTATGTCCCTGCTCTTACACGATCTGAATTGGCAGCTTTGTAAACCACAGATAGCTACAGTGAGTGTGGGACTGCTTCTGCTGTTTTTTTTTAAAGATATTAGAACACACTAGTGCTTATGTAGTACCCACAATGCATTTTTGCATTCAAGTAAAAAGATCATGTGTGTGACTGAGTGTGTAAAATTTAGTTTCATTTATATTGAAAATGCATTTGAATCACTAATATTGTCAGAGAACCACCAGCTACGCCTCCCTCCTTCACTCAACACTCTCGCTCAGCCTCTCCCTCCTACTAATCACCTACACCTGTCTAATCTGGAGCCACCATTGATCCGCCTCCCCTGGAGGTGCTGGACCAACCCTCCGTTTACTTCGTCTGAGAGATTCTGGACTCGCAATGTCAGGGCTCCACTCTAGAATACCTCGTCGACTGGGAGGGGTACGGACTAGAGGAGCGCTCATGGGTCCCCAGACAAGACGTCCTGGAGGAGTTTCACCTTAATCACCCTAACCGTCCCGCACCCTGTGGTCGCGTCAGGAGCCGCCCCTGGAGGAGGGGGTAATGTCAGAGAACCACCAGCCTTGCCTCCCTCTTTCACTCAACACTCTCGCTCAGCCTCTCTCTCCTACTAATCACCTACACCTGTCCTCTATTTACCAGTCCTCTTTATAAGGTCCCTATTCCCCTTCACTCACCATCCGATATACTAGTTATGACCGTAGATCACCCGGACTACCTACCACTCTTGTTCCCTGTACTTCCATGCTCCTGGCTATGCTTCAAATGAAGCACTCAGTTAGGTTTACCATTTGCTAGAGTCCTTTGTCAAGCTTCCTAGTATTTGCATGTTTAGACCAATAAAAGACTATCTGTTTCACTTCCGGTTTCTGACGCCTGGTCTATCCGTGACAAATATACATTCTATCTGGAAATTATTACATTGTATCTGGAATTAATCCAAAATAGATAAAATTATTTTTTTATATAAATTCTACAAACAATACCCGATAATGACAACATAAAGTGTTTGAAATCTTTGCAAATTTAAGAAAAAAAAAAAAAAATTACATGTTCATAAGTATTCTAAGCCTTTGCCTTTTGGCCCCAATGTATTGTTTAAGAACCTTTGGCACCAATTACAGCCTCAAGCCTTTTTGAGTTTGATGCTACAAGCATGGCACACCTTTTTTTTGGGCAGTTTCTCCCATTCTTCTTAGCATAACTTTTTAGGCTCCATCAGGTTGGATGGGGAGCGCTGGTGCACAGACATTTTCTGATCTCTCCAGAGATGTTCAATCTGGTTCAAGACTGGGCTCTGGCTGGGCTATAAATGGACATTTACAGAGTTGGCCACTCCTTTATCTTGGCTGTGTGCTTATAGTTGCTGTCCTGTTGAAAGATGAACCGTTGCCCCAGTCTGAGGTCCAGAGCACTCTAGAGCAGGTTTTCATCAAGGATATCTCATTGCTGCCTTCATCTTTTCCTTGATCCTGACTAGTTTCCCAGGTCCTGCCACTGAAAAACATCCCCACAGCATCATGCTGCCACCACCATGCTTACGTGTAGGGATGGTATTGGCCTAGCATTTGCCTTTTACTGAGGAGTGACTTCCGTCTGGCCACTGTACCATACAGGCCTGATTAGTGAAGTGCTGCAGAGATGACTCTTCTTCTGGAAGGTTCTTCTCTCTCCACAAAGAAACGCTGGAGCTCTTTCAGAGTGGCCATTGGGTTCTTGGTCACCTCACTAACTAAGGCCCTTCTCCCCTAATCACTCAGTTTGGACATCCAGGATGTTCTAGGAAGAGTCCTGGTGGTCCAAACTTCTCTATTTATGGAGGATGAAGGCTACTGTGCTCACTAGTACCTTCGATGCTTTAGACATTTTTCTGTACCCTGAGGTTTGGCCAGCTCCAATCACGTCCCACCTTGTGATGATTACGGACCTTGAAGAAGTAGATGCCGAACTCGCAAACATCCCGAACCATCTAGAGACGTACCAGTGCCATTTGGATCCCGCTACATGTGTGGAGTTTTGACATTGGACCTCCTGGAGTGTTTAAAGGCTCTGGCATGGAGAAGCTGATGCTGGATCTGTGGTGATCACAAATGCTGAGCTCATAAAACTCGGAGCTACTAACCATATAGACTGTATAAGACTGCAGAAAGAACATCACTTATAATCTTATACTCCAGTACTCATGTTAGTTCTCACTGTCCAGTGTTCTGAATTGTTGAAAGATTTATGATCAAACTCTTGATGTCGCCCAGATGAGGATGGGTTTCCTTTTGAGTCTGGTTCCTTTAAGGTTTCTTCCTCATAACATCTAAGGGAGTTTTTCCTTGCCACAGTCGCCACGGCTTGCTCATCAGGGACAAATTCACACCATTCACTATCACTGTTGATATGTGTAAAGCTGCTTTGAGACAATGTCTGTTGTGAAAAGCGCTATACAAATAGACTTGACTTGACTTGTACCCTTCCCCACATCTGTGCCTCAATACAATCCTGTTTCTGAGGTTTACAGACAATTCCTTGGACTTCATGGCTTGGTTTGTGCTCTGACAGGCACTGTATTTACTGAATTTAGAAAAAAAACAAACTGAATTTACCAATGGTGGACTCCAATCTAGTTGTAGAAACATCTCAAGAATGATCATTGGAAACAGGATGCACCTGAGCTCAGTTTGAGTGTCATGGCACAGGTTGTGAATACTTATGTACGTGTGAAATCCGTTTTTGAATAAGGCTGTAACATAACAACTGTGGAAAAAGTGGTGCGCGTTGAAATACTTTCTGGAAGCACTATAAGTAGCTAAATGTTGTTGGTAGGTAGCACGGTTGATGAATTATGCAAGAAATTGCTAATTTGTCATCAGAATATAGCCTACTATTGATTAATAGTAACTTGTAACTCAAGGACATTACTCACAATCACACACTCCAGTGCTAATGATATTTCTTACTCTCCGGTGTTTGTAATGTTGTAATGATTTATAATTATATTCTTGGTATGACTAAAATGAGGATAGATTCCATTTTTGAGTCTGGATGAATGAATTTTATGTATGCATGGACATTTTATTGTGATTACCATGCACTATACACTGTATAGACCAGGATTTCTTAAAATGGGGTCTGTAAAATTTTACATGTATGTCACAAAATTTGGCAAAATTGGAGCGAATTGTGACATGGACTGGTGTCTGTTAAAAAATGTGGCTAATTAAGAAGTGTGGGTTCTGCATGTTTCTTTGTTTTATCTACTACATATAAAGAAACAGCATGCTGCTTATGGTCATGGTTTCCAGTGTTCCATATCACTCTGAGAAAATCAACACATGAACTTCATCTCCAGAGCTGCTATAAAATCATCTCACAAGCATTTCACTATTTAATTTGGTAAAAACTAAATCTGATACACACAGACACAGAAACTCAAAGGTCTTCACTACAACCCATCAGAATAAATGTTCATTTTAAGAAACAATAACATTAATATTGCACAGTATAAAGTACTTTTCAGAAAAATAATAAAACAAATTCACACAATCATACAAAAACTATAACACAAGATATTTTGAAAATGCCTAAATTTCATACCGGATCGATCTAATCCCGGGTTTCCAAAGACTGCCACAGGTATTGTTAGCCAACAGGGTACCGGAGAAAATTGGGCTACTGTTGGCCAAAGGAGGAGAAGAAGAGGAGGAAGACACCTACAGAGACAACAGAAAAAAGGTAGGAGAGTGGATGTTAGGGTTGGTACTTTAAATGTTGGTACTGGTAAAGGGAGAGAGATAGCTGATATGATGGAGAGAAGAAAGGTAGATATGTTGTGTGTACAAGAGAACAAGTGGAAAGGGAGTAAGGCCAGGAACATTAGAGGTGGGTTTAAACTGTTCTACCATTGTGTGGATATAAAGAGAAAAGTGTAAGGGTGACCCTGAAGTTCAGTAAGAGTGTAGTGGAGGTGAAGAGAGTGGGTTGTGAGATGGAGGAGAAGGAACAATTCTAGAGTGTGTGGATAAATTGGTGGAGAGTGTACCTAGCAAAGAAAGATTAGTGATTGGGGCAGATTTTAATGGGCATGTAGGTGAAGGGAACAGAGGTGATGAGGAGGTGATGGTTAGAAAGGGCAAATGGTGTTAGATTTTGCTAAAAGGATAGAAATGTCAGTGGTAAATATTTATTTTAAGAAGAAGAAGGATCATAGGGTGACGTATATAAGTGGAGCAAGGTGCACACAGTATGAGATTCAGGGAAGAGGTCAGACAGGGGCTCAGTGGTGGTGAAGATGTGCTAGATGATTGGGCAATTACTGCAGGAGTGATAAGGGAGACAGCTAAAAAGTACTTGTGACATCTGAAAAATCTGGTGCCGTGTGAGAAGTTGGAAACTAAGGAAGGAGAAAAGGATTTGTGCCGATTGACCAGGCAGAGGGAAACGAGCTGGGAAAAATGTGCTGCAAGTTAGAGCAATAAAGGATGGAGATGGAACTAGTGAGGAAAGTGTGTTGAGAAGATGGAGGGAGTATTTTGTGCAGCTGATGAATGAGGAAAATGAGAGAAAGAGAAGGTAAAATGATGTGGAGATGGTGAAGCAGGAAGTGGATAGGATTAGTGGGAAAGTGAGAGCAGTACCAATTTTTAAGACTAAGGGAGATGTGCCGACTTGCACCTTACAGGAGAATAAAGTTGATCAGTCACACCATGAAGTTATGGAAAATAGTAGTAAAAGCCAAGCTAAGGGATGATTTGACCATTTGTGAGCAACAGATACAATATTTGCTTTGAGAATGTTGATGGAGAAGTATAGAGAAGGTCAGAAGGAGTTACATTGTGTGTTTGTGTATTTAGAGAAAGCATATGACAGGGTGCCAAGAGAGGAGCTGTGGTATTGTATGAGGAAGTCAGGTGTGTCAGAGAAGTATGTAAGGTTGGTGCAGGACATGTATGAGGACAGTGTGACAGCAGTTAAGTGTTGAAGCCATACAGGAGTCTCCATGGACTATGATGTTTGCGGATGATATTGTGATTTTTGCCTAAAGTAGGCACAAAGAGAGTTTAGAGACAGTGGCATTGACTAAAAGATAGTAAGTGGAGCTGGAGGTAACAGAGTTGAAAATGCTGAGATTTTTATTGGGAGTGGAAGAGGATGGACAGGATAAGAAACAAGTTTATTAGAGAGACAGCGCATTTAGGACATTTTAGAGAGAAGGTAAGAGAGGTGCGATTGAGATGGTTTGGACATGTGCAGAGAAGGGACATGGGGTATATCAGTAGAAGAATGCTGAGGATGGAGCCACTAGGAAGGAGGAAAAGAGGAAGGCCAAGGAGGCCACTTATGGATGTGGTGAGGGAAGATATGCAGATGGTTCATTTGAAAGCCACAGAAGTAGAAGACAGGGGTTATGGAAACAGATGATCAGCTGTGGTGACCCGGGAGCAGCCAAAAGAAGTAGTTGTGTCCAAATGCAGTTTGACTAAAACAACCCTCTGTATATAAAGTATAAAAGTATATAATGATTCTGTTTACATGAATTAGTTTACTATTATAAAATAGGTCTGAATTATTTTATTTGAAAAAATGTCAAATTCAAATAGTTACAAGAGCAGCTAAGAGCATAAATTGTAATAATCACACACTTAATTGCAGTTACAGTGGGGTAAATTACAGGCCTGTAATTCTCATCGTAGGTACACTTTAACTATGAGAGACAAAATGAGAAAAAAAAAATCCAGAAAATCACATTGTCTGATTTTTAAAGAATGTATTTGCAAATTATGGTGGAAAATTTATTTTGTATTTGGTCAATAACAAAAGTCCATCTCATACTTTGTTATATACCCTTTGTTGGCAATAACAGATCAAATGTTTTCTGTAAGTCTCCACTTGGTTTTTACACACTGTTGCTGGTAGTTTGGCCCATTCCTCCATGCAGATCTCCTCTAGAGCAATGATGTTTTGGGGCTGTTGCTGGGCAACATGGATTTTCTATGGGGTTGAGATCTGGAGACTGGCTAGGCCACGCCAGGACCTTGAAATGATTCTTACGAAGCCACTCCTTCGTTGCCTGGGCGGTGTGTTTGGGCTCATTGTCATGCTGAATGACCCAGCCACGTTTCATCTTCAATGCCCTTGCTGATGGAAGGAGGTTTTCACTCAAAATCTCACGATACATGGCCCCAGTCATTCTTTCCTTTACACGGATCAGTCATCCTGGTCCCTTGGCAGAAAAACAGACCCAAAGCATGATGTTTCCACCCCATGCTTCACAGTATGGTGTTCTTTGGATGCAACTCAGCATTCTTTCTCCTCCGAACACAACAAGTTGAGTTTTTACCAAGAATTTTGGTATCATCTGACCATATGAAATTCTGCCAATCCTCTTCTGGATCATCCAAATGCTCTCTAGCAAACTTTAGACAGGCCCGGACATGTGCTGGCTTAAGCAGGGGAACACATCTGGCACTGCAGGATTTAAGTCCCTGGCGGCGTAGTGTATTACTGATGGTAGCCTTTGTTACTTTGGTCCCAGCTCTCTGCAGGTCATTTACTAGGTCTGTGGTTCTGGGATTTTTGCTCACCGTTCTTGTGATAATTTTGACCCCACGGGGTGAGGTCTTGCGTGGAGCCCCAGATCGAGGGATATTATCAGTGGTCTTGTATGTCTTCCATTTTCTAATTATTGCTCCCATAGTTGATTTACACCAAGCTGCTTACCTATTGCAGATTCAGTCTTCCCAGCCTGGTGCAGGTCTACAATTTTGTTTCTGGTGTCCTTTGACAGCTCTTTGGTTTTGGCCATATTTGAGTTTGAGGTTGTGGACAGGTGTCTTTTATACTGATAACGAGTTCAAACAGGTGCAATTAATACAGGTAATGAGTGGAGGACAGAGGAGCCTCTTAAAGAAGAAGTTACAGGTCTGTGAGAGCCAGAAATCTTGCTTTTTTGTAGGTGACCAAATACTTATTTTTTACCATAATTTGCAAATAAATTCTTTAAAAATCAGACAATGTGATTTTCAGGATTTTTTTTCTCATTTTGTCTCTCAGTTGAAGTGTATCTATGATGAAAATTACAGGCCTCTCTCATTATTTGTGGGACAACTTGCACAATTGGTGGCTGACTAAATACTTTTTTGCCCCACTGTATAATTATGAGGGGGAATTGGAATATTTTCTATAAATGAGCACAGGAGCAGATAATAATCAGATATCATATAAAGAGTGTCATTTAGGATTATTTAACATTTTTCCCTTTGTGTCTTTTGGAGTTTCTACCTAATACAGGGGACAATCAATTTAAATTGATTAATGGTTAAGTGCAGCCTGAAAGTCCCTTTGGTAAAAGGTGCACATGAATACCTCCACAGCTGTATATTAAAATTTGTCTTTAAGATGAAGACAAAACAGTACCATTTGCTTTTTTAAATAATTAAAATATTAAATATACTGTTAAATATTGCCTCTACATGATGTGGTGCCAGCAAGTATATTTTTTGTAATAGGGCTTCAAACCTTTCTTTTAATTAAAGTAGCTTGTCGAAAAGTTGAAGCTACAGTTAGGATAGCTTTGAGGGGAAATACAATTTCTGCCTTTCTTAGCATCTTTAGCATGTACTTCAGAGACATGAAAACAAATGAAACCTTTACCAAACAAGATGCTTTTATTAAAGTCATGAGATAAAGATACAAACATCAGTTCAGCTGAAAACTTCTTAGCTTCTCGCACAGACTTCTTAAAACAAGTTACATTTGCACTAAAAGTCAATACAAGGTTGAAGTGTTTATGCTCAGAGTTTATATATGTTCACTTTCATCTAATTTGCTGTATGAATAAAAAGTGGCAAACAGGTGTCTCATTTACAATTTTTATTGAATGTATTTTGTTTTTATTGAATGCCATAGATTTTATTGTATGTCAGTCAGATTAAACTCTGAGAATTGAGTTTAATTAAAGCAACATATCCCAAATCTAAATGACATTAGGAAATGAAGACCTTTCACACAATATATGGTTTTAAAAGAAATCTGCTGCTGTTGCTCTTTTCTTAGCTGCAGGTTTATTTTTCACAGTCAGTACTGGAGACAGTGAAGTTGACTTCAGAACCCCTGACATAGGCATCTTCTTAGGGTCGAAGGCCACACGAGATGACCCAACAGGACTTACCAACAAGCTCCTGTCAGTCTTCTTAAATTCTGTAAAAAATGGGAAAATACACTATAAACTGTTCCTAAAATGATATCTAAAAATTAACAGACTAGCTTCTGACCTTCACCTTGATAATCTGCATGTTGCTCATTTACAGTCTCATATTCTGACACTAGTTTCAGTCTAATGAAATCAGAAATTTGCATCAATTCAAATGTGTAGTTTCATTTACCATTACATAGCAACCTTGAATAGTTTTTGATATAAAACAGTTTCCATCAGCTCTGATCAAAATGTGTTTTGTTTGCATTCATTTTAACGAGCAAGATTAGTTGAAAACTATTGTTCTACTCTACAACAAAGATCTCACTTGTGATAAACATAACACAAAAACCATTAACAAATGACACCAACAACTTTACAATAAACTTACCAGTGGTTTTATTGTTCTTGAGCCCAAAGGTCACTTTCTTATTTTCAGTCTTCAATGTTTGGAATTTCTACCAAACAAAAATAAATAATAAAAAATCATTAACATAAATAATAATATACAAATATTGGTAGGCTTGGATAAACAATAGACAAAAGAAATTTCCAAGGACTATTTAGAACTTGTCAGGTTTTCCTAACCACTCTGACTAGACCACCAAAAACTTTATTAGGAACACTTATATCTGTTCATTCATGCAATTATCTAATCAGCCAGTCTTGTGTTCGCAGTGCAATTCTGGGCATAATTTGTGATGCAAGATGGGCTGGTTTGAATAATTCTATAACTGCTTGTTGATGACAGGTTAGAGACAAATGGCCAGACTGGCTTGACAATGCACCCAGTAACAAAGCAAAATTATGAGATATATTGAGCTTGACTTTTTTTTTATTGGCCTTTTTAGCTACTTGATCTGAATCCAACAGATCACCTTTGGAACGTGTTAGAACACAACCTGCAGCATGAATATGCACTTGAAAAATCAGCAGGAATTGCAGCAAAATGTCATCCATGACAAGACAATCTGAAACATTTCTAAAGGCAAACTGAGGCCCTCCAAATGTTAATATGGTGTTACTAAGTAGTATTTAACAAAGTTATTTTATTCAAGAGAGTTCCAATGCAACAATATAAATTTTGGCCAGACTTTAGTTTTAAAGCTACACAAATCTACAGAGATGAAGAAATAATATTCATACAATAATCCATAAACAGTTATATTTAATAAAGTGGAATGACAAGGCACAACAGTATTGAACATGCTAAAACAAAAACTTTAAACTTCTGTTTGTCATGAGTTTTTTAAGACACCTCCCCATATTTGTTGGTATTTTGTACTGGTACATTCTCCCAGTAATTTATAGCCTGTTCCAAATGTTGTGTAGCAAACTTCAAAGAAGCTTTAACATGCCTTTACTGGATCCTGTACACATCCAAAAGTATTGTGTGTTTAATTTTGTTTAACTGTTGTGTCTTTGTTAGACACACAGAGAGTGAAAGGACAGTTCCTGAATGTGTGGTTCCCACAGTTATGCATGGAGGAGGAGGTGTGATGGTGCAAAGTGGTCATCAAAGCAAAAAGTGGCTACTTTGAGGAATCAAAAATATAAAACATTCTGGATTATTTAGCTTGTTTTGGTTTACTAAATAATTCCATGGTCCTTCATAATTTTTTTTTCAGTATTAATGAAGTATGTAAAAACTGAAGGAGAAGGTGTGTCCAAACTTTTGACTGGTACCATATATATATTTAAGGCTATAACCATTCACATAATTTACGTTTGTGGCATTTAGCAGACGCCCTTGTCCAGAGCGGCGTACAAAAGACGTACATAATAGTGTTGTAGGGACTATACCTTGATGCTGGTCAGAGGTGTGCTGTGCTTTGGTTTGGTTTTACAGAAAAGTGGAGTTGGGGGTTTTATTAGACCCTGAAATGAGACAAAGTCAGATTTTGGAGAGGCTTTTCCCATCTTCAGCTTCTTGTGGGTTACAATGCCCTGTTGCAAATGAAGAAAAATGACCTAGTCATAAAATGATGTGAATGTGGGAGGTAAGGAGAGCAAAACTTGATACAACAATAATATAAACATGACATACAGTCATAGCCTGATACTTACCCTGATTTTATATTTCTTTCCACCCATCTCGTTTCCTACATGTTCATTATTTTGAGACATTACTGCCTCATCTGTCTGTAGCTTTCTTTTCTTTTTTCCATTTTTCATTGGGGTAACGGAGTTCATTTCAGTAGAGTGATCTGGTACAACTGATTCTGCATTCTCGTTTGCAGCATTTTCAAAAATGGGGTTTTCTTTTGTTTCTTCTACAGGCTGACTTTCTTGTTGCTTCAGGATTTTATTTTTTTTCCATGTTGTGGCTGACTGGTTTTCAGCTTTGAGATCTCCTGATTTGAAAAGGTCTGTTTGCCCTTTCCCTTTTTTTTCTTGGTAGCACGTGCCATCAGTCTAGACTGTGTTGCGCAATCTTCCTCAGATGTAGGATAGGAATGTCTGCTGATCTCGTCATTGTTGTGTTGATTGGTGTCTTCTAAAATAGATCTAATTGCTTCCTCCTCCGAGCTGGATTTCAGTTTTTTCCTTTTCACCTTTTTTTGAGAGGCACTTGTCCCTAGTTGAGTTTGTGCTGCATTGTCATCCTTGTCCACTTTCTGTGGTGTGTACTGCTTTCTGAACTTCTCTCTAGCATTGTGTTCTTTATAAAATGCTACTGCTGAAGTCTCCAACTGGCTCTGGAGAGAAATCTCTTCTGATGTATTTTCCAGAATTAATCCACTGATTTCTGGGTTCATTTTCTCTACCACACTCATCATCTTTTTCTTTTTATTCTTAGTTTTCTCCTGAGTAAGAAAAATACCACATTTAGCCTGTTGAGTTTCCACAGAACCTGCTAAATGTGATGTCATTTCAGGCTTATGATTTGCATAGCTCTGGCCTAATCCATTTATATCTGTGCTAGTTTCAGTGCACCTAATGCCTGACATTGGTTTGAAACTTGTCTGCTTCATCACAGCTTCTTCACAAACATCAGTATGTGGTTCTCCCTCAGATTCCTTTAAATTAAGATGGAATTCATGTGTTCCTTCTCGCAGATTCTTTGAGATTTTTTTTAAGACTTTACTTCTCCTCCTCTTTTTTAAACTGATACCAGCCTCCAGGTGGTGTTGCGAGTCTGATTCCATACACTGGGACACTGTTTCATGATCAGCTATTTCCGAGAACTTCAGCTGGCCGTCAACCACGCCTTTCTTTCTCAAATCTTGCTCTCTTGGAGTTCCACCTGTCTCCAGTGGAATATGTGATGTGTCCATGGCTTTGTCTGTATCAGTAAATTCTTTATTCTCTTCAAAACCTTTCTTTGTTTTCTTTAAGTTCTTTGTGGGTTGGCTTAACAATGCACATGGCTTCTCTTTATCTTGGCAAGCTGCTGGGTGAAGGGGATAACATTAAATTACTCACTTCCATGTAAGTTTATTGTTCTTGTAACAAATTACTCTTGTAACAAAATAACTTTCAGGATCAGCTAAGCTTTTAATGTCTTGAAATTCTACTGGCTACTAGTTTTTCATTCCATGTTAGCAAATTTAAATGAATAAAAAAATAATACTATAATTAAGTCTTGAATATTACTATAGTATAAGTACATATTAGCATAAACTCAATATGGCAACTGAAAGCTTAAGATGCAGCAAAAACAGATTACATGTAAAAGAACCTGTAAATAGTCAGTAATCTTTTAAATATTTTAGATAGCTTAGACAATTTAGCTTAATTTTAAAGCTACTCTCTGGCTACGATAATATATGAATGCATTTATAAATGTTTCTTATATCCCATCTTATATCACAGAGCTGTCTGATTTCAGAGTTTCAATCAAAGTGATACAGTTTAAAGTATGTGTGTAGTGGAAACAATAAAAGTTCCCTCATCACACCATAAAACTTTCCATGAACTCATGTTTAAAACTGCATTCTTAAGAATGCAGTTTTGAAGCATGAGTTCATGGAAAGTTTTATGGTGTGATGAGGGAACTTTTATTGGTTGTAGTGTGTAAAAAAAAAAAAAAAAACCTGACAGCTCATGACAACTGAAAAATACTTTGTAAAATCCTCATTCACTCACATCTATTGTTCTTTATAATCTCAATAAAAAGAGTACAATTTAATTCAGGTGAATTCTGTTGTGTAATTGTATGTTATTGTATGCATCTAACCATGTTCTATAATTCACAGATAATGATGCCATAATTGACAATTTAAACACAAATAAAATTAAATGCAAAAAAGCAAGATTGTTTCCAAGGCAATAAAACATTTGATATCACATTCATTCCCCTGGAAGGACTGAACACATTTACTTAATCACAGCTGACCTTTGCTCTTCTTAGCCACCATTTCATCTCCAGTTCTGGGGCTCTCATTTCTTCTTTTCTTCTTTTCGCTTTTTTTATCATCAAATAACTCCTCATCTGATCTATCACTCAGGTCACAATTATCCTTTATTTGAGGGAAAATTCCTGTAAACCATAATAAAAAGTTTTATACAGTCACTAGTCTTATAACATGAAAAATTAACTAATACATTGATACCATTTTTTGGAGGTAACATTTGCATTAAAGAACAAAGTGAATCGTTTTCTGAATTGCTCAGACCCACGTAGGGCTGCAACATCTAAACAATAAAATATAATATAAAGATAAATATACCGATAAATCAATGATGAAATTTGTTGTCAACAAATGCCGTTATCGATTATTTGGGCTGCTCAGGTTATGGGTTAGCCTGACAGTAAGTGTACAGGGACAAGGTGCAGCAGAAAAAGAAAATGCATGGTGTCATGGATGATGGTGAAACATCAGCACGATGAGCAAAAACTGTAGAATCCTCATCATGTAAAAACAGTGTAGTTTAATGAAGTGTTATTGTGTAAACTGTTTTTGTTACTTTAGGACAGTCGCACTGGATCTGTTCTGTCGTGACCCGCGAGCATCAGGTTGCACAATCGGCTCGCTCGTGATATAGTGATGGATTTAATTAAAATGATGCAAACAAACACTAAATCTAAAAGCAGCAAATAACAGCAGCAGTAAACAAGTACACTTTTTAGTCACTGTTGTGGTTTTCAGCAAATGATTCGTACACAAATGCATATTTCATCCTTTTTTTTTTTTTACCAAGTCTATTAGCGTGCTGGGTTTCTCTGATCCATTCTCTTTTTATAGCATTCGTCCACTAGAATAGTAACTTATCCTTTTTTAAGCGTGATTTATTGCAGCTTTACGTACATCTACGATCAAATGCTTGTTTTAAATGTTTGTATATTTAATGTATGCATATATCATTCAATTACTAGACAAAATGTAATTAATTATATTATAGATGCTTATTTATTCACAACTAAACAAAATGTCTTTTTTTGTCAACTTGTCATCTGCAATCATCATTAAAAACAATACAAATTTTGATTTAAACAATTTACACCTTGCACACTCAAAAGAGGAAACAAACCAGCATGAGAGAATTTGTTCAAAAGATAAATTCCTCAACATGCAGCCATTATAAGCTTTAAAATGTCTAAATTAAAAAGTTAGTTAAACCTAATATCTGGTTTTTGCATTTTTAAAGTAAAATTTTATACATAATTACCCTGAATTAGGGTTCTATATAATTATAATTAGCAAAACAGCTTATTTAAAAATATATATTTCTTTATCCAATTATTTAAAAAAAAATATATATAAGTCTGATTAATCGATCATCAAAATGAATTTTGGTTGCAGCCCTAGACCCACTGCATTTACAGCATCAACATAATATAAGCAAAAATGCCTACAATGCACTTCTAAAAAAAAAATAATACATTTTATATAGTCTACTTACCTGCACTTAAATCACGAAAACTTCATTTGCAGTCATGTTTAAAAAAAAAGAAAACAAAAAGCAATGAATAACTGCATTAGAAAGCACTATTTATATCATATTGTTACACAACATCTATAAAGTATTAATTGCAGCCCTTACGTCTTCACCAAGCTATACATTGTTGTGCGGTTCCTGCTCTGTGTATTCGAGCGGCTTCCCAATTCAAAAAGATGATCAGCTAATGCACCATAGTCAAACTGCAACATGTGAAAAGAGAATTGTTTTTCCAGTCTTTTTCAGTTTTATATTCATGCTTGATGTAGGGTGAGGGTCAGTCTATCTCAGATGCACTCACCTGTAGAACAGGACCAACATCATTTTCTTCTGTGTCCATGCTGTCCAAATCCAGGTCACCTTTACTTCCTTTGCTGTCTTCCACTACTTCAGGGGTTCCTGGATCAGATAGATACACAAAATCTTTTTTAAAATATCAACTGTTCTGATAGTGAGAAAAAGTTCAATAAGGTTTTAGATTGCTGACAACGCACTGTTGTATATTTCAGCAAAGCCAGATACCAGAGCCACGGACTTGTTGAGGAACTGCTCATGAGCTAGGCTTCCTGAAGTTTCTGCTTGCACTCTAAGCACAATGTTCATTGAGTTTAACCATTAAGATTCAAAATGCCTATACCTAATAATCTGTCTGTCCCCATCCCGACTTTACATGCTCCTCACATACCAGCGAACCTGCTCCCTTATGCTTTCCAAAGTTTTGGAAGGAATATATACATTTAAACTTTATATAACCCCTCTAACTTCTTCTGTAAAACTGTTTTATAACATGTCCATTGTTAAAAACGTAACAAATAAGTCCATATCTAAAATAATGTCATATAGCAGCACAATGAATTGAGAAACTACTTTTAGGCCATAAACCATCAGAAGAGGTTATGGATCTACTTAGGTCACTAAATAAACTGGCTTATTGCTTTTAGCGCACACATATGTTAGCAGAAATGTGCACAAGTTAGTTACTCCTGGCTTCACTTTTACAAAATTAGTCAACTTCGTGTACTTAGTATTTAACTGTTTCCTTGATACATACTTATGCTGCAATGATCATTTTAAGTTAGAAAAGGAAAAACATTTACATTGGTCATGCTTCTTCAAATAGAAAATGTGTAAATAAGCAGGCGACATGTGTCATAATTGTGCAGTTTCCGTTTTTTTTTTAATTACAATCACCTTGAATGACAGCAGTTTAACCTGACGAATAAATAATTGACCTACCGTTAACCTTTTTAACTTTAGTCTCTTTGGGTGCCATGTTCTTCAGCTCCCCTTTCTTTACTATTTCTTCTTCCTCCACCTCACTAGACGCCTGATCAGAGTCTGAATCATCGCCTCCTGCATGCTGCAGCTCCCTCATCAGGTCTTCAATTGCATAAGGAGCATGATCCACAATAGTCCTAAAGATGTTCTTAGAGATGAAGGTCAACAGCAAGCGACTGCAACACAGAAGGCATTGACCCATATAGAATTATCTGTAACTGAACAATGGCATTTTATTTTTGCAGTAACAAAGAGCTAAATGAGTTGTACTATTTTAGCCATACTCTCTTTATGAAAGATGAAGCCTCTCATTTCTCACAAGCAAGGTATCATTCCATTAATTACATGATTGTGCCTTTTAATAAATTCCAGCAACATACTCTAGTACAAAGCATTCATGTAACTCACTCTTTGGTCTTGGCCATGGTTTTGCAAAATGGGTCGATGAAAGTCAGGTTCTGTTCAGCTGTCAGCTGCAGAAGACACATTAGTTATGTCAAGTAAAACTTTGTGTGTGATGAAGTTTTGATTAAGTGTAGCAACCAAAATTGGTATTAATCACGCCATGTACACCAACCAGGCATAACATTATAACAGCTGAAGTAATAACACTGATTATCTCATCAGTTTGGCGAGGGTAAAATTGTGATTGCTAGATGACTGGAGAGCATCTCCAAAACTGCAGCTCTTGTGAGGAGTTCCCAGCCCGCAGTGGTCAGTAGCTATTAAAAGTGGTGAACTGGCGACAGGGTCATGGCCCATTGATGCACATGGGGAGCGAAGGCTCCAACAGACGAGCCCCTGTAGCTAAAATTGCTGAAGAAGTTAATGCTGTTAATGCTTGACAGGTCAGGACTGATTTGGCAGCAGAAGGGGGACCAACACAATATTAGGCAGGTGGTCATAATGGTATGCCTGAACAGTGTAAATTTCGTTTAAAGGAGAAACATTAAAATGTGCCAATTCTCAAAACGCAAACAAAATATTATTTACTAAGGATCCTAGATGACACAAAGTGGATTTTAAAGGCATATACAATAATACCAAGGCATTTACTGTGTGTCTGAAGCTTCAGTTAGACAAATAAGTATAGACAGAAGGTGTACAGTGTGGACATGCTCACAAAAGTAATAAATATCAAATAAAAATGTAAATGCATAAAAAATTCAATAGGTCTTCTTACCTCAGCGGAGCCGACCTGAGCCAACTCATTCATGTAAAGGTCCAGAATGTGCAGCATCAGTCCTTTTGGTACATGTTCAGTGTTCTGCAAAAGCTGCTTTGTGAAAATCTGTAAAAACTGATTTACCACACTAAAGAGATAGCAAAAAGAGGAGTAATGACACCACAAAAGATACATGGGTAGTGACCAAGAAATAGAAGACAAGAAACAAAGAAAGGAACAGAGGGAAAAAGAGAAAAAAAAATTCTCAATATTAAAGCATATTTTCCAAAAAATGTTTAATCAATGCACACAAAAGTGATTTATAGTCATTTAAGTAAGTTATACCTGAACTCCCATTCCCTTCTCTTAAGAATCTCGAACACTTGTCGGAACATGAAGCGAACCAGCTTTCCAAAAAAGGGGGGAGACAGAAATGAAAATCAAATAGTTATAAACAAAAATTGATTCAGGACATTTTTATTTTAGAACATTTAATTTGTGCTGAAAACAACAGCAAAGAATTTGTCAAAACACATTTCAATTAACAGCAGCAAATTACAATACAGTAGCCACAACTTACTTCAACTTTATGAAAAAATTTTTAAATCAATGCAGTAATTAGGCCAAAATAAGAGCAGTAAACATGCCAAAATAATAATTACGTCAAGTACAAAGGCATTACTTTTAATTCATAAAGACCCATTTAAAGGTGCAATCAGAATGTGCTCTTTGACACACATGCTTCAGCTTTAAAAGATGAAATAAAGGTGGGAAGGATTGTTTAAAGACTAGATCTATGACTAAAAAATCTTTTTGCCTGACTAAATACCAATGTCATGGCATGTTAAAAAAAAGGCAATAGACGGAGTCACGTGGGACCGCTGAGGAAGATGGCAGCATAGTTGTGTAGCTCCCTAGGCCCACCCATATTTTCAATTTATTCAAGTATATTTATTCCACGTGTATTTCTCAGAGTTAGTGTCCCTTTGACTAAACACTTGTGAATAAAGAAAAAGTGGTCTGGACCGCGAATGTCGACGTCCACATCTAAATATTTCAAGAGAGCGACGACGAGCCGCATGACAACCAGGCAGACTTCGCCGGCACACGAGTCGTCATCACCCCAGCCGATTGAACAAGGTTTAAAGATGGAAAATTTATTATCTGAAATAAGCAAAATGAGCTCTACTTTGCAAGGAGTAGCGACGGATGTGTCCTCAATCAAAGAGGCTGTTACTGACCTTAAAAACTCGGTGCATGCGATCCGAGAAAGGCTGGACAAAGCGGAGGGCCGCATCTCTAATATGGAAGACGTCACCTCGAAGCTCGTCGGAGACGGCGAGCGGCATGATAAACGTGTGGAAGTTATGTGGAACTGAATTAAGGATCTAGAAAACAGAAGCCGCCGCAACAACGTGAGGATGATCGGTCTGAAAGAAGGGCTGGAGGCAGGTGGAATGGTCAAGTGCGTGTATAAAATTTTATCGGAAGGACTGGGTATCGATCCGGATGGAGAGTTCGAAATAGAGAGGGCACATCGCGCTCCCGCTTCCAGGCCCAGCGCAGATCAGCCGCCGAGAATAGTCTTGATCAAGTTTCTACGCTCGTCAGCCAGGGAGAAAGTATTACAAGCGGCCAAAGAAAAGGGAATGACAGAATGGGAGGAATGTCGGATTTCCCTCTTCCCCAACATGTCCAGAGAGTTAGCCAGAAAACGGAGGGAATTCACCGCTTCGCGGAGGATGCGGAGAAAAGTCAACGTGAAATATACACTGGCATATCCAGCCTCTCTTCTTTTTACATGGCAAGGGAGGAGTAAGGTGATGGGACCAAATACTCTTTACAAGATCGCCAAAGTGGAGCATATTAGTCAGGAGCGGTGGGTGGGCGGGTGAGCCGGATAGTGGTGCTGTCTCGGAACAATTTTGACAGCCAAGGCAGGGCTGGATAGCTGATTCGGCACCTCATGGACCGCAATCTCAAGTTGTTTGGATAGGACGGTCCTCGTTGTTTGGTATGGCCATTCATTTTTTGTTGTGTCTTCTTTTTATTTTGTTTGTTGTTAAGCTTTGGGTAGGGGGTTGGATAATTTGTTACTTTCTGGGGAGAAATAGCGTTTTGCTGCTGGAAGTTTTGGTGTTTGAAATGTTCAACTGTCGTTTGCTAAGTTTGAGTAAATGTACATCACGGTTTAGTATACCATTCCCCGACAGGGGGCATTCATCCAACATATCTGGTTACACGCACCGAAACGTGCGATTAATTTATATCGTGTCTAGGTAGTCACATCAGGTTTATAACATGGAATATTAACGGTTGTGGAAGTCCAATTAAAAGAAAAAAGGTTCTGTCGTATCTCAAACAAACATGTAGATGTTGCTTTTGTGCAAGAGAGTCATTTAACGGATAACGAAGCGCTCAAATTCAAACGAGACTGGGTGGGGCATGTATTTCATTCATCATTTTCGAGCAAACAAAATGGGGTAATGATCCTAATACATAAGAGGCTGAATTTCGTAAATGTTAACAGAAACTAAAGACGATATGGGTAGGATTATTTGTATAGAAACCCTCATTGACGGATCTGGGTTTTGTTCATAAAGTAAACAAAATTAATCAGGTTATGGATGGAGTTTTGGATAAGAGTAAATATCAGGGATCTTCTATGCCAAGGGATAGGGCTACCCTTCATATGCTAACAGAGGATATTGGGTTGATTGATATTTGGCGTCTGGTCAATCCAAAAGAAAGAGAATATACTTTCTATTCTCATTGCCATAAATCCAACTCTAGGATAGATTTCTTCTTACTTTCAAATTCTATCACTGATCAGCTTGTAAATTGTAAGATTGGCGCTATAGTATTGTCAGACCATGCGGCTGTGGAATTGGATATAGCTCTAAATACTGAAGCTGGTAGAAGGGGAAGATGGCGATTGAATACTGCATTATTGCAAGATGAGTTTAGCAAATTGTTGGCTGAAGATCTGACCTCCTTTTTTTAATTGAATGTGGGAAGCACTGATAGGTTGGCATCTGTATGGGAGGCCTCAAATGCATACATTAGAGGGAAACTGATTGCACGGGCAGCTAGAAAGAAGAAGGAGGAAAGAGACTTGGTTAAGAACTTGGAAGCAACAATTTGTACCTTGGAGAAGGAGCTGGCTAGACACTACTCTAATGATTTATATCAGGATATTTGTAAATATAAATTTCAGTTACACGATGTATATAATAGAAAAGCTGAATATGCACTATTTAGGCTGCGGACCAGGTTTTATGAAGGAGGGGAAAAAGCAGGCAAGCTCCTGTCCAAACAATTAAAACAGCAAAATGCTAACGTTATCCCGGCAATTAAGAGAGGAGATACTATGGTATCATTGATGAAAGAAATAAATTAAGTCTTTCGTAATTTTTATGAACATTTATATACATCTTCAGGTGGTCTAGATGGAAAAGAACTGGAACAGTTCTTTCCTAATATAAAGTTACCCAAGTTAGATACATTGCAATCTGAGTCTCCAGACCTTCCTATTACTGAAGAGGAGGTCAAAGCTGCAATCACCTCTATGAACTCTGGTAAGTCACCAGGGGTGGACGGGTTTCCCGCTGAATATTATAGGAAATATGTTGATATAGTGGCTCCAATCCTAAAAGAAGTCTATATAGAGGCGTTTGAGACTGGAGAATTGCCTGGTACTTTCATGGAGGCATTGATAACACTGATACCTAAGAAAGATAGGGATTTAACTGATCCGGCTAATTTTAGACCAGTAAGTCTTATCAATGTGGACTGTAAGGTGTTGGCGAGAATTTTGGCGTCACGGTTAGAGAAGGTTCTTCCAAGTATAATCTATAAGGACCAG